>NC_081541.1:34344914-34381130 GCF_901000735.1 Corylus avellana | reverse complement strand
AAAAAGCATTTAAAGAAATATAAACTTTCTAAATAATTCTTTTAAAAATCCTTCATGCATGCAACATATCTCCATGACAGGTAAATAAAATAATCATTTACAGTTTGATACAAGAATATATAAATAGCATGACATGAAGTAATTTTAGAAGGGGTAGTGAATTTACTTACCTCTAGACTGAAGCTAAAAGTGGTATGAAGGAATCCAGTTGCTCCAATATGATTAACACCACTAGTATATCTTTTGAAACTACTTTCTAAAGTCCGCTATCTCTTGTGTTCTTTCTTTCTTGTAGCGCTTGGTCTCGCCCTTTCTCTCTCTGTTCTGAGTAAACACTCTTAGAAAGAAGAAAGGCCGAGTAAAAAGCGGAAGAAGGAAGAATATATGCAAGAGATGGGAGAGGAGATGAGTTGTGAAAATTCTGAAGGAGAAGAGCTCTATTTATAGGAGAAAATCAAACACTATTCTACCGTCAATTTACAATTATACCCTCATTTTACTATTTCACCAACCCTATACTATTTCACCAACCCTATACTATTCTACCTTCAATTTACAATTATACCCTCATTCTATCTTCAATTTACAATTATACCCTCATTTTACTATTTCACCAACCATATACTATTCTATCTACCCTATACTATTCTACCTTCTTATTCTACCATCCTTATACCTACCATTTACTATCCTATTATTTCACCAATTACCATTCTCTAATTACCACTCTCATAAATTTCCCAAGAATTAAAATCCTTAGCTACAATGGATATTAAAATAACATCATTATCAAAATAATCTATTTAAATAGCTTTGAAAATTCTGGGACACTACATGAGGTATATGACTGATTATCATATGAAGCAGTAAAGGCTAAGTAGTTAACATTTTCTTCTTCATCTTCTTCAGAGTCATCATTATCTGACTCATTACTTTGAGTCACATTAAATGCCTTACCTTTTAACTTTTTCAAATTCTCACAATCAACACGGATATGACCAATACCTCCACACTCATGACACTTACGACCATGAGGAACTGTCTTTCTGATCAAAGACATTTCTGTCTTGGGAGTTTTCTCTACCTTCATGTCTAGCATTCACAAGTTTTTTATGTTCCCTACCTTTAAAATTCTCAGATCTAGGTTTGAAAAATTTTCGAAACTTCCTAACAATCAAGGCAATTTTTTCATCATCTCCTGAATCCACAATGGATGAATCTCTAGATTTTTCTTTAGGAGTTTTGATCTTGAGAGCAACATTTTTTGAGGTTTTTGACTGGGGTAACAAAAGCTCAAAGGTTTGCAGTGAACCTACAAGTTCCTCTACTCTCATTTTTTCTAGATCTTTACTCTGTTGTATGGCTGCAATCTGGGGAATAAACTTAGCAGGTAAAGATCTCAAAATTTTCTTGATTATTTTAGCATTAGACATTTTCTTTCCTAAATTTATAGTATTGTTTCTAATGACGCTAAGTTTAGAATAAAATTCATCAAATGTCTCATCCTCTTGCATCCTAATCTCTTCAAATTTTGAAACCAACATCTGAAGTTTTGAAGCTTTAACAACTTGAGTTCCTTCATGAGTAATTTCCAATGTTTCCCATGCTTCTTTAGCTATCGCACATCGAGAAATTCTTGAGAATTCTTCGATGGAGATAGATGTGAATATGGAATTTAAAGCTTTGTCATTTGCAGAAGAGTCATTCTTTTCATTCGTAGTCCATTCAGCAATTGCTTTAACCGGAGGAGTCCATCCAGTTTCAACAATGTCCCAAACATCTACGGATTTGAGATATGCTCTCATACGGATTTTCCAAAAAGAATAATTTGATTTGTCAAAAACGGGAAGAGAATTTGGTGCAACAGTATGAGACATTTTATGAGGAGTCTAGGATCACACTTAGGAAATAAATCCAAACAAGTGAACCTGCTCTGATACCAATTGAAAAACTAATACGACTCCAAATTAAACAATCATGTGCGGAAATAAAACAACAATCAAGAACACAAAGATTTGTTTACGAAGAGGAAACCATTTAGACAACGTTCTAAATGTAAAACCTCTCAGGGGCAGCCAAACCCAGGAAATCAACTAAATTAGTAGAATAACAAGAAATATCTTAATGTCGAAGACTTACATAACCTATGCACTTGACATTCAAGTATACTAGATAAGCGACCCACTTATCTGCTACCGCAGTAGTTCTTCCAAAACATCTGGACTGTTCCTTCTACGTGATCTCCCTTCACCGGAACTCCTGTTGACTTCGATTTCTTCAGCTCTTTCTTAGCCCAAAATATCTTAAAACCTAATTAGAAATCGTAACTATACATCTATGCATAGTTTCAAATATATAGACCATGGACTCTTAGTCCAGCTAAAATACAAATTCAAATACTAACAACCTTATCTGCTACAAGGTGTCCGGACGGTTAGTAAGCTCGTCCGGACGAGAACTAGTTTCTACGTAGAAATTTCATGCAATGCACTAGGCGTCCGAACGACATGAATGACCATTCGGATGAAACTAGGTTAAAATCACTAACACTAGTTCTCTGGAGCTGCGCGTCCGAACGTTGATGCATACGAGATTTCAGACGAAGCTCTCGAGTTTCTTGCATAGCAATCTCGTTCGGACGGTGGTGCAGACGAGACTTCAGACGAAGCTCTCGGGTTTTCTTGCATATCAATCTCGTCCGGACGATGGTGCAGACGAGACTTCAGACAAAGCTCTCGGGTTTCTTGCATAACAATCTCGTCCGGATGATGGTGCAGACGAGACTTCAGACGAAGCTTTCTGGAAAGATTTCCTTCTTCTTGTCCGGACGTAGTGCAGACAAGCCTTCAGACGAGACCCTGTGTGATTTACATATTTTGCTTATTTTTTGCTATCTTTCACACTGCACAATTAAACAAGCTAATTAAAACACAAATATTTTGTTCACACAAATCCAGCCAATTTAACAACTCTTGAACTAACACTTCTTACTGTCTTCATTGGCGTTCCCAGGTTACCAATTTTCACCTTCCCAGATATTACAAGTATATAAAATATAAATATCTTTTAAGTATCATCTTTGGAAAACTTTGCCTTTTAAAACTGCCCAGTATTGGCGAATTTAGGAGGGTGTTATTGTTTCAAAACTGGTCAGCTCTTTGGCTTGCTCCAAACACAACTTTGATGGTGTCATTTCCTGGTCTATTGACCAAGATCTAGAGGACCAGGCCCTTTTTTGGCACATTTCCTATTTGTTTCTATTTTCTGCATGGTATTGATGTTTTGGGTTTGTTGTTGGTAGGGGTGGTCGATTATCGACCGCCTACCGACCAAGAACCGATCAACACCGCTTAACTGATGGCCGGTAGGCGGTAGACTTTTTCTATTTCTGACAATCTCGGTTCGGTAGGCGGAATAACATTTTATAACCAAACCGACACTGACCGGCTTTGCCGACCAATTTTTCATTTCTTTGCTTACCGAACCGACATTACTGACCGCCATTCGGTAACGGAACAAAAAGTTGGTGGAATAATCGATGAAAATTTCGACTTTATCGACAATGACGGTGAGAAATGCAAAACCCCATTTTCGTAACCGAATTATCCAACTCCCACCCCTAGTTGTTGGGGAACCCAACCCTTTTTCGGTTTTTTGATTCCTTGTACCCTAATCTTATTTGCTTAGGAAAAAAAAAAAAAAAAACAATTTTGCATTACTCAATTGACAATGAGTCTTTAATGGGATGCTATCCTGTAAATATTTTACGTTTAAATTACCATTTATCTCAAAAATCAAATAATACAAAATGAAAACTAAAATTATCACCAACCCTGGTTCATCTACTTCTCAAATACCGAGAAATAAGTGACAAATTTATAAACTAGGTTTTAGAAAAATTTCTATCCACACCAAACAACACGAAATGAAATATGAGGTTATAAATAACAGCCACAACAAAGTTGAAACTCATAACTTTTTTCCTGATACTACATTAAATCATTATTTATCTCAAAAACTTAAGTTGATAATAATATGTTAATTTAATCATTTAATTAATATTTTAACATTTAGAGGTCCCTGATGAGCTTGTCTGAGAATTAGGGATTCCATTAAACAAAGGGAACATTCACATAGCAAAGACAAGCCCCCATAGTGTGCTTAAAGCGTCTTTGGATCTTTTCAAGAGGGATTTCATATCATTTCTGAGATCATGTGCGCAAGAGATGGTCCCTGGTGGTCACATGGTCCTTACCTTTCAAGCTATGGGCAGTAACAGGAAAGCTGATTTTTCTAGCAACAAGAACTGCACCATCTGGGAGTTATTAGGAATCACCCTAAATGACATGTTTCTAGAGGTACAGAAAACTCTTTTTCTTTATTTCTTTCACTTTTTGACACGAAATTAGCAGATTCTAGTTAAGAGATATGACTTGTCTAATTAAATGGATATGTTATAATTAACCTATATAGTCTTATATATGCCTCGACATGACCCGAACTTTTACACTCGACATAGGGACTAACAATTTTTGACACTACCTACAACCCAAGACAAACCCAATACAAAATGAGCCAGTTAGGGTTGAGTTTGATCCTTTTAATTAAGTGAGTTAGATTAGATTTGACGTATATAGTCTTATATTCATGCATCGATACAGCCCGAACATGTTAAAGTATTGATTAAATGAATAAAATTTATATCTCTTCCTAAAAGCTTAATATTTTGAGATAAATGGTAATTTAACATAGTATCAAAATCAGAGGTCATGAATTCGAACCTTGACTCATCAGCTATTAAAATGAGTTTGAATTCACATATGAGGGAGAATGTTAAAGTATTGATTAAATAATTAAATTCATCTTTTCCTATTGGCTTAAGCTTTTGGGATAAGTAGTGATTTAATAGAACCCGACCAAACACGAATTGTCACCCTTAGCATGCACTAGTGTTCTTGCTTCTATCTAGGGGTCATCATAATGTCCTTACCATTATCTATTAATCCTATCTAGGGAAAAGCTGAAGAGGCAAAATTGGACAGGTTCAATCTGCCATTTTATGCACCTACTGTAGAAGAAGTTAGGGATGTGATTCAAACAGAAGGATCCTTCAACATTCAACGATTGGAAACATTTGAAGTGGACTGGGATTCTAACATGGATGACAGTAACAAAAGCTTTGGGTTTGATAAACCCACTAGAGTAAAGTATGTGGCTATGAGCATAAGGGTGGTTGCAGAGCCAATTCTGGCAAGTTGTTTTGGAGAAGAGATCATGGATGATTTGTTTGACATGTTTTCCAACAACCTTGAAGAATACTTGGAGGTTGAGGAAGGCAAGTACACGAACATGATCATTTCCATGAATAAGGGATGAATGTTCTCCAGCTCCTCCTAAAAGAATTTTATGATCTGCATAACATTTCATGTTTCTCAAGAAGTCCATCAATCTAGAAGAAATTCAATTATCTGAAAATGTAATTGTTCTTGCAATTCCAAAAGCAACATAGTGTGTGTGCTGCTATTCATTTTGTATTTCATACACCCTCACCTGCATGTTTTAACTTATATTTCTGTAAAGCAGCTTCAATGTTTTTTGAAATAAAGTCCAGGGTAAGAGTCCATAGTCTGAATTTCTGAACATATCTTTTAAAGGAACTTCTGTATATATGCGTGACGGTGCCCGTGGAATACAGGCAAAGAGGTGAAACTAGAATTTTAGGTTTAGAGGAATTAGGGTAAAAATTGGGATACGACGTAGTTCCACCCCTAATCGCGGGCTTGTTTTGGTTTTCCACTCTTCATTCCCTATATATGACAATCATGCACCAAATGCACAGTTGGAGAATGAGTGCCAAAGTGTTTGCAACCCTATGAGACAATGTGGATAAGCCAATTACACAAAGACGATGCACACTCTTTGGAAGAATCTAAGAAAGTTGTTCCTGTTGTTTGGGGTACTTCTCTTTATTCTAATGATGTAGTAGGTGTGTAGTAGGTACTTTCATTTCAGTATAGTCACTTCAAATTGTCTCTTGTGCTGGCCAATCCAAATTCTAAAAGGTCCACCATTTATTGGAACCATTTTCAATAATTTTAGGTTTCTTTTTCACTGTTGTTTAATTGTTTTGAAAAAAAAAAAAAAAAAAAAGGTTCTAGCTTGACTTGATGGACTGTTCAAGTGGCAGAAGTCCTCTGCCCCAAGTCAATCGTCAACCAGAGAAGATCACTGATCAAGGAGGAAGAAGAAGAAGAACCCAAATGAAAGAAGCCACAACAGAACAAAAAACGACGCCGTCTTTCTCTGCACCAGGCCATTAACTACAAAACCCACCATTTTCCTAAACCCATTTCTGAAAAAACTAGAAACCATGTTCATGTTCCTCCAAAACCTCCAAGTCCCCTCCACCAAAACAGTGATCTCTGTGGCGGCATCCACTGCCGCCACCGCCGTTCTCATCCGCTCGCTAGCCCGTGACTACCTCCCGCGAGAGCTCCAGGCCTACGTCCTCCTCAAAATCCGCACCCTCTTCACCTCACTCTCCTCCCAACTCACCCTCATCATCGATGAATACGAGGGCCTCAACCACAACCTCCTCTACCAAGCCGCCGGTGTCTATCTCCGACCCACCATCTCTCCCAACACAAGACGCTTCAGAGTCACCATGCCCGTCAAGGAGACCAAGATTTCCGTCTCAATGGAAAGGAACGAGGAGATCGTTGACTTATTCAACGGCGTCCAATTGAAATGGAAATTGGTCTCCAAGCAAATCCCGTCCAAGTGGGTCGAGAGCCCCGGATCCGGCCCCTACCACTCCACGCTCAAATCGGAGCTCCGATACTTCGAGCTCTGCTTCCACAAGAAGCACAAGGACATGGTTTTGCAGACCTACCTGCCGTACGTCTTGGAAAAGTCCAAGGAGGTCGAGGAAGAGAGAAAGACGCTGAAGCTTTTCACCATGAGACATGATCGGGTGATGGGGAGGAGAGGGATGGAAGCGTGGCAATCGGTGAATCTCGATCATCCGGCGACGTTTGAGACCCTGGCAATGGATATGGATGTTAAGGCGACGATAATGGAGGATCTTGAGCGGTTTGTGCGGAGGAAGGAGTTTTACAGGAAGGTTGGGAAGGCTTGGAAACGTGGGTATCTCTTGTTCGGGCCGCCGGGAACTGGGAAATCAAGCTTGGTTGCAGCCATGGCGAATTACCTCAATTTTGATATCTATGACTTGGAGCTGACTGATGTTCGGCGTAATTCTGAGCTCCGGAAGCTGTTGATCTCCACCGCCAACCGCTCGATACTTGTGGTGGAGGATATTGATTGCTCTATTGAATTGCAGGATAGGCTTGCAGCTGCCAGGGCTATGAATCCTCATTCCTCTAATCAAGGAGCACAGGTAATTAAGGGTAATTACTTTTTGATTTTTTCTCACTTTTTTTGCTTACCATTCTTTTTCTCAATCATTTTCTATATCATGCTTATGATACATGCTACTTCTGCTTATACACATTCACACTATGAGCGCATTTGGCACTGCGATTACCGCATACCAAGTGTGATTTTTAAATTAAATCGCAGAAAATACATTGTTTGAGAATGCGTGTTTGGATTTGCATGGTTAAATTCCTACTCTTTCTAAAGGCTTAAATTGATAGAAGAGAGTAAATTTAATTATTAGTTAATACTATAACACTTCTTCTCGCATGCAGAACTAGACAACTCGTGTACTATTTTAATTGAAATAGGGAATAAATGATGGATAAAATTTAAACTCAAAACATTTGCTCAATATCATGTTAAATTACTACTACAAAGCTCTCAAAATTCGATTCACTGTCAGAAAAGGGACCCGGTAGATCAGTATCCTTCACATGCTAGAATTACCTTGCACCAGCAACAAAATTTTTTTGTTTTCATCCTCTGATTCTGGTTTTGGACCCAAGTTGAGAGGAGTGATGTGAAGTCCAATTGCTTTCCTAATGGCTTCACTATTAGGTTCAGGACTACTCAATCTACAACATCATGTATGTGTAAAGCATCTCTATTTTCTTGCCAGAAAATCTTTCTCAAGTTTCAATTGGAAATATACACATGCACCTCAGCCTATAAGGCGGCAGCAGGCATTGGGTTTAGGTCCTTTAGGATTGTCACTAAGAGAGACACCACTAAGGAGGAAACAGTTAGAATAAAAAGTCTGGAGTTCAAGCTTTATTTCCTTTCGTTCACTTTCCATTTCAATTTTTGGCAAGCATTCTTGTGGGAGTCTCTGTATGTATTCTCACGTGTGCCTTCTTCTGATCATGTGTTTGGTTTCTATTTAGGTGACTCTGTCAGGGCTGCTTAATTTCATAGATGGACTGTGGTCAAGCTGTGGGGATGAGCGGATAATAGTGTTCACAACCAATCATAGAGATAGGCTGGACCCTGCTCTGTTGCGCCCTGGTCGAATGGATGTACACATCCACCTTTCCTATTGCACCCCATGCGGATTCAAAATGCTGGCATCAAACTACCTTGAGATTACAGAGCACCCACTTTTCTCAGATGTTGAGCAGCTGATTGGGACGGCAAAGGTAACTCCGGCGGAGGTTGGTGAGCAGTTGCTCAAAAATGAGGAACCTGACATTGCCCTAAGGGACCTAATTGAGTTTCTTGAAAGGAAGAAGAGAGAACGTGATGAAATTGAAGCCAGTAAGGAGGAAGTGGTGGCACCGGGAGGAGAAGGTACACGAGGTGGAGGGCAAAGGTGGAGATGAGATAAGGGAGGGTCAGAAAAGCCAAGAAATATGAACAGAATTGGAAAGATGGTATCCATACTCTTATGTAATAAAGAGATATTCAGGTACTAGTAGAATTGTACTTGCCTATTCTTACAAAAAGAGTTAAAAACTCACCTTAGTTTGTGGGGTTTGTATTTAGCAAATATATATATAAGGATTTTTGCAATCCGCCGTTTGATCATTTAGACCATAAGATATACGATTACTAGAAAATAATGTCATTTCCACCATTTGATGTTCGTGTGTTTTAAGTATAGACCAGCCGCTAAAACCTCAATTCATTTGTGTTTGGAAGAACAAATTTTTATGATTTTAACCCCATAAAAATCACAACAAATTAAGGGAACATCACAATTCCATCTATCATATCACTTTACCAATACTTTAAACGAGTGGAAGCACCCAATTGTATAAGAAAAGGCACAAATCCAGTTACTTTCAACAACGATTTCAAGAAAACTCAGTATTCAAAACTCTGGTTACTTTCAACAATAGTACCAGAGTATTTGCGGCTATTAGAAAATTAATAGCTCCATGTAAAAAGGCAAAAATAAACTTGAAAAGTCAGAAGCTACTGAGAAACTAAATCACCTTAGAACCACCAAACTCTGTGGAACTAAAGGATTCTCTCTTACTGCATCATGTCCAAAGTTTTGAGTATGTATTCAACTAGCATTTCTTTATTTGTACATAACTTTATATCAACATGATCCTCCAACAGTTGTGCCTGAAATATCATAGAAAGAAAGCTATCAATTCACACTAATTGTGGGATAATTAAAGGAAAAAACACATGCAAAAATTAAGTCCACAAAAATCAGTCATATACACATGTTATTTAGTGGACCATCAAGGGGCCCAAAAAATTGAATTATCAGCAGAAAACAAGTAGAATTATATATACTTGCCTCAAAAACTAGGCCAAACATTGCCTAGGAGGGACCATTCAGTAATATTTCGCGTGAGAACCTCTACAAGATGGCTATACTGCCATTATCATTTCTATCTTCTGGTGAGGATCATAACCTATGAGTTTGAAATCACCTGCCACAAAAGAATCTATGTTCTTCTTCCCAGGATTGATCCTCAAAATCTGCATTAGAAGTAAGGGCAAATAACGTAAAAGATCACTGCAATATATGAGCAAAAATGGAAAAGAAAACTATACCCCCAACCAGCAATATATTTGCAGATGAGTTAAAAATCAAGTCAACAAAGTGTTGGCTTAACATTATACACATACTGGAAAAGGCTTAGGGAGTTTCTGAAGTTGCTCCTGCAGAGGTCGGACATGAGTGCGGTAGACATGAGCATCCCCACTAATATGGATGAAATCACCTGGAACAAGATCTGTACAAGGTGGGTGGTAATTAGGACAGATTCCAAAACAAAATCTCAGTATTAAGGTAAACAAAATTCATCAAATTAATCTGTTAATTTAGAAGTACAGAAGCCAAGAAAATAGATCCTCCCTCATATAGCCTACGCAAATTCTTTGAAGCTACTGTCACGTGTCAGGGAATAATGAACCATAAAATTTAATGTTCCGGGAACCATCAAGTAGTTTAAGCATCTGCGAATTGATCCTCACAATCTCATCATTATTTAGCACATACAATCAGATGCAGTACCCGAAACTCTTCTCATCAATCATCAGATGCCACCACACACTCATCTAATATTTATCATTCTAGAAAAGTCCACACATACACAAAAGAATTACTGACTGTTTGGAAATGCATACCACAAACATGAGCAATCATGCATGTCAGGAGAGCATAAGATGCAATGTTGAATGGCACACCCAGGCCCATGTCAGCAGAACGCTGATACATTTGACATGATAACTCGCCATTGGCCACATAAAACTGCAAGGATAAATAGGATGTACTCAGAAACAAAGAGAAACCTCAGAGGAAAAAGTTGACAGCTGCTTCAATACAAACCTGGGCAAACATGTGGCAAGGTGGAAGTGCCATCAATTTGAGATCGGAAGGATTCCATGCTGAGAGTACTATCCGTCGGTCATCAGGATTATTTTTAATCTTGTGAATAACCTCTACCAATTGATCAACTCCTTGGCCAGAATAGTCAGCATGCATGTCAGTATACCTGCAGAAAGCAAGACCGATGGGTAAGAAGTTCAAAGTTTATTTTTCTCAGACTAATCCATGAGATGAATGTAGAAAAAGTAAATCCTCCAACCTAGCACCAAAATGCCTCCACTGGAAACCATATACAGGTCCTAAGTCACCCTCCTCCCTGTCTGTCAAACCGATGCTGAAAAAAGAGCAAAAAAGATATTATAAAAACTTCATGAACAGCAGATGTTATTTACACTAGCTACAGAGCACACATGATAAATGTAAATAAGCATGCATGTATTTATTGTTATTACAGTTCAATACTTGCCTGTCAAGGTAGTCTCTCGAAGCATTGCCATTCCATATATGAATGCCTTTTTCCTGAAGGACCTGTCATTAAACCAACTTATAAGAACGCATTCCATTTCACCATGATCTCATCTTCATCAAGACAGATGAGCATTCTCAATGTTATATTATTCACACCTCAGGTGAATGGAATCACTTCACTTGGCATTGAAAGGCACAGGACCATATGTCAAGATCAGCTCATAACAATTTCTCATGAAAAACCAACCAAACATCGAGGAAGATAACAAATACTAGAATTGGAATCTTAACATCTTTCCCACAGATGCAGTTAAACATACTCATTTCATATTTTAAGATTATGATTCATCTTAACATCTACCCAACAGAAGCAACTAAACATACTCATTTCGTATTCTAAGATAATGGTTCATTTCTGAGTATGTGTATCTACCTACATATAACTAAACACACTCATTTTGCACAAACATCACTTTCAGAAACACAATCCAGGACCCATTTTGTATGCAAATCGTGCTTTTTACAAACTAGCAACACATGCAATCGGTCCAAACTCAGGAAGGGTTGAAAGAAGTGAATAGATCCTATATGCAGGCAACTTTGACAAGTAAACCGATTACAGCTCCTTGATTCACAAATTTCCACATATTATATAAGTATGGTTCCATCAGAAGTGTCACAAAAAGCAACCAACTTTATAAATTTTGTGCAAATCAGCAAAATTCATGAAAGAAAAAACAAAATATTGATTCAAATGAATGAAGCTTGTCAACAAGCTGCTGATACTGAGAAGCTCCACTCTGGTCCCATTTTAGTATAAAGTAAGGAACAAGTAAGATGAAGCATATGGTTAGAAATGTTCGAAGTTAATATTACCTTGGCATTTGTTGAACCACTGATAAACCACAGAAGTTCTTCAACTACACCTCTCCAAAATATTTTCTATTAACCAAATGATAACAAGAAGTGTCAACCTATATATCATGGTGCATAAGAGATAAACCTTTTTTAACTAACTTTGCGACCAAAAGATATGCCATCAATCAAGATTGCTGACACCCAAAAAAAAAAAAAAAAACTTAATAAGAAAGATACACATGCCTTTGTAGTAAGAAGCGGAAAATTTTTGCGCAGATTGAACCGCATCTGTGGATATACAACAGAAAAGAGCAACCAATTAACAGCCATGAAAATGGAAGCCATAGATAATTAAAATGGAAGCAAAATAAGTATAGCTTAACAATCTGAGATTGCACCTGGCAACCAAACTTCGACAAAGTACCAGTCCCAGTCCTGTCATCCTTAGGAGTGCCATCGGAGATGATTTCTTGAACCATTTTAAGATAATTGTACTCCTCATGTCTCTCAAAGATCATCTTGGGCAGGAAAGAGAACTTCTTTACTTCAAACTTATCGGAATCTGCCCTACCATCAAATATCAGATCACCGTTTTGACAAGGGGATTCAACTGCAGCACTCCTCACGCGAACATATGTCATGAAGGAATATCGAATATTGTTTTCCACCACAGGAAATGATGAATACCACGGCTGAAAAACAGAGTAGTCAACTGCAGGAATAAATGTGTCACATTCAATGCTTGTCTCAATTTCAGTAAGGTGGATAGCATCACATCCAGGCGCATTGAGAGCATCCCTGTATATAAAGATGATCAATACAGAGAGAGAAACAAAAAAAAGAAGAGCTCATCAATACAGGAATGAATAACACAAGCACACCTCAATATCTGGCCACCCCCTATAACAAACACTTTTTCAATTGACAGACAATACGGAGGAGCAGCTAACAATTCCAAAGCAGAAGTCATGCTTCCACATATCACAACATTTTCTGCAGTTGCAATATCAAAACTCCCAGAGCGAGTTAGAACAACAGTAAGTCGACCGGGTAGAGGCCGATGCTCAACAGGAATGCTCTCCCATGTTTTCCTACCCATTAAAACTGCGTTCTTTTTCCCAGGATCCGACGTACTCACAGTGATGTCCTTAAAAAATTTGAGATCGGAAGGTAACTTCCAGGGTAGTTTTCCATCCTTACCAATACCCATATCAGGGGTCGCAGCCACAACAACTTGGTAAGTCCTCTGTGGATCAGGCTTTCCGTTGCCATGGCCATTTCCATTACTGCTTATCAAAGAGTCACCAGCCATAATTGAACTCAAAAACCGACAAAAACTCAAAGACGACGGCTCAAAACAAGGACCGCACTGCCAACTTTTCCAGAAGTGCGGTAGAACCTACAATCGATCACAAAAATGTGTTAAAAAAACAAAAACTAGAATACATGAAAACCCATCCCTCAACTGCAATCCAACAAGAAAAGTAATGACTGGAACATAAATAACAAAGGAGCAAACAAGGTCTGGAAAAGTTGAAGCGACTAATTCCAATGCTCTAACCCTTCAAATTTAAAACCCCTACTGAACTAAATACTAAGAAAATTCAGACCAATACTAGAGACATCCAGCTTACTCCAGAGATAATGTCCCATGGATATAAGCACATGCAATGAAATCCGAGTTATCTCATTACAACAAGCTTCTTTCTTTTATATTTCTGTGTGCATGTCATTGCAACAAGTTACAAAAACCAGAAGAAAACATTCAACATTCATAGAAGACAATATCTAGACTCAACACGATCAAAACCTCAGAAAATACATCCATGCAGACATGAACAACAAAAGAAATCCCACAATTCGCATAATCGGAATTACATCAAACACCAAATACAAGATTGGTAATGCAAAATCCGAGAAGAGGATGAATAAAACGAATCTGATAGGTAATCGCAAAAACCCACCTAACATTCATTGAAAACCCCCCAATCGTCCCAGCAAAAAACCAACTAATTTACACTCAAAACCCATCCAAGAAAGAAATGCCACCACAAAACATCTCCACTCAGACAACAATTACCCAACCAAACAACCCTTCAATCGCAACCCAAAACACCCCCCACAGAGAGAAAGAGAGAGAATTTAAAGTGTACAAAACAAAAACCAAAATGCCAAAAAGTAACCGACCGATCTCGAACCAAACCGCAAAATCTTCGATCACTCTGACACACCCAGAGAGAGAGAGAGAGAGAGAGAGAGAGAGATTAGGGTTTAAAGAGGAGAAATGGAGGAGCGAGGAGTTTGACTGTTTGTTGGTGTTTGGCTACGCGGCATTTCGGAAGCGACAGGGAAAACTCAGAGCCAAAATTCTTCCCTCTCTCTTTCTCTGTCTTTCTCTGGCGAAGAAAAAGTGGGAAAAAGAAAAATCCAAAAGCACGCGAGAGGGAGAGGGTTGACGCCGAGGTCTGTGTGAGCGTGACTATATACTTGTGTGAGAAGACGACTATTGTCTCCATGAATTACCTTAAGAGTGTCGACACGAGGGAACTTCGATTTTCTTTTTTTCTTTCCTCTATTGCCCCTCCTTCTTCCTTCTTTTTACTTTCCCTTCTTGGTTTCGTCAAATAAATTATGTATAAAGTTTTCTTTTTTTTTATTTTTTCTCTAATTGAATACTTAAAGTTTAATTGCATGGTTTAGGGGATTGTGAGTTTCTTAATGGATTAGCCATTTTTTACCTTTATCTATAATAGATAATCAAAACACTAAAAAAATCATCTACAATGGATTTCACATCTCAAATGCCAAATACGTTTTTTTCGCATTTGTGAACAGGCACCACTATATCATATATGTACTGGGCGAAAAAAGATTCTCTCCATTTCAAATTTCATCCATTTTTTTCCGGTTAGTGTATTTAGAATGGCAAAATTGTTCAAATATTTTTTAGGTTAAAATTTTTGGATAACACTACCCTTCTAAATACACTAACAGGAGGAAATTGAGGAGATTTAAAATCGAGAAGATCCTTTTTTGGACACTGTTCATACATCTAGGGTTGTTAAATGAGCAAACCCTTCGCGAGCGAGCTCAGGATCGGCTCACATAAGCTCGGCTCGTGCTCGACTCAATTATTAAATGAGGCATTTCCGTGAACACAAATATTGGCTCAAATATTAAACGAAGCAAAATCGGTTCAACTCGGTTAGACTCGTGAGCAGCTTGTATAAGGCTCGAATTGGTAGTTGCTCATATTAATATTAAAAATTTATGATTTTTTTTTTCCTAATAGCACCATTTTATTATAAAATGATGCATATCGTTTCTCTTCGAAACCAAATGTCTTGCTGTCTTGACTAAGGCTTCATATTCGGCTAATTAAGCTAAGCAAATGCTCATATGTAAGCTGATTTTTTGAGCCATTTAAGAGTACTTAAAATTTAAATTTATAATAAAAAAAAAAGTTAAATATAAGAGTCAGCTCGTGAGCTAGCCCAGCTCGACTTATTAGGAGTTTAAGCTCGAGTAAAATTTAAATGAGTCGAGCCCAAACAAGGGAAGCTTGCTCAAGCTCGACTCGTTTACACTTCTACATACATCCATCTCATTAATATATTATTTATCTCTCCACATCTATTTTTTTCAAAAAGTTGAAAAAGATAATCTTTAGAAAAAAATATAATCCTTATAAAAATTAAAAAAAAAATAAATAAATAAATGATATATATTAAAAAAAAAAAAAAAAAAGATAATTGGATGTATGGCGTACGTCTTTTAAAACTCATTCGCTAAATTAGATAAAGTGGGTTTTGATTAGCCATTTTATATAAAAATATAAATAAACTAATGTAAATATTCTAAATGAATCATTATTATTATTTTTATCTTATATGGATGGGTCTCCTCTTATGGAGGAGAATTCGAAGGGCAAAAAATTACTATTTTCTATTATATGGCTCATAATTTAAAATATTTTAATTAAGGGTAAAGACCATTTACTCCCTTTAAATTATCACCCCAATGATAATCTATCTTCAAAACTATCAATTGCGACAATTTATTCTCCAAACTACCAAAACAATGACAATACACCCCCAATTTTAACAAAATGACAAAATTGTCCTTATTAAAATAAAAACAAAAATATTAAAATCTTTTTTTTTTCAAATTTTAAGGGTATTTTTGTCTTGTTAAAAATTTTATAGGGATAATTTCGTCATTTTACTAAAATTGAAAGGTACATTGTAATCGTTTTGGTAGATTGTGGAGTAAATTATTGTAATTGATAATTTAAGGGGTAAATTATTATTTGGATAGTAGTTTGAAGAAGTTAAATAGACTTTACCTTTTAACTAATAAACGATTACATGTTTAAGGATAAACATTCTAAGAACAAATATTTTTTATTGGAAAACGTGATCCTTGCACTTTAATTAAATTATTTTGTCACATCAAAAATGTTTGAAAACCCCACTAAAAATAAAAGATCAACATATGTCTTGCCTTTTAAATACAATATATATTTATATATAATTAAAAAAATTAGAATGCTTATCTTATTTTTACTTTATTTTATTTTGGCTCTATCATGAGTCAAAGACACGCAAGTGATAAGGTATGAAAAAGCTAATGAAATGCAGAAGTCATGAGAAGCTTCCTTGACATTATAAGGTCAATAGGAATAGGGTGTTTTTTTTTTTTTTTTTTTTACATTTCAACTGAAATAAGGTGGTTAATTATATTTTATTTTGTAGCGTCTAATAATATACATAATATCATATTATTTGAACCGAAAGGAATCATGATCAGAATAATAAAAGGTAGAGTGGCATTTGTTATATAAGTATTGGTATATTATTTATTTATCTACTCATTTATATTGATAAATGTTATTTAGTAAAATATTATATGATTTTATATAATTTAAGTGACGTGACCGTTAAAATATCTTATTAATTTTTTTATATAATATTTTATTAATTTAAAAATTAATTTTTACTGTCATGTTATTTCAATTACATGATAGTCATATTTTTTCTTTTGAATTATATGCTTTCAATCTAGAGATAAGGGTGGTATGGTTAATGGTTATTATTGCTCATAGTTTAGGGCAATTTGGTTATTTTGCTTATAGCTACATAGCCAACCAGAAAAGTACAGGCAAAAGCGTTTTTCTTCTTTCAGTCATTCTCAGCTCAGGGCCCCAAAGCTGTGGGCTAAGGCGGGAAATCCATATCCAACCACTAATAGCACGATACGTGTCGATCTCATAATGGTAACAACGCGTATTAAATGTTGGCCGTCCACTTGGCATCGATCGGAAAGCCCTGTCAGAGTGTCAGTGTCCTTTTAGCTCGATGGTAGTTAAATCATTTCTACGTTTTTGTAACGTTTTCAATATTCTACTTAATTAATTATTTTAAATCTTAATTATTATCTTTCAACTAAATGATTAAAAATTTGAACACATCTAGGTCCAGACCTTTGGGTCGTGGATGTGAACGTTATTTTAGTTTTTTAGTGGAAAAGGATAAGTTTTGGCTTGGGAGTCTCTTCCCTCAATCCCAAGAAATAAGAACTACCTATGCATGAATTTGAATCAGTTTGATACAGATCTGTTGTTTAATTTGAAAATTAGTCATAGGTTAGTGAATTTTATATAAGTCTAAAATATAATACGTCATCTTTGACCCTTGTAACCTCGTAGCTTCGGTTATGGTTGCTTCAGAGTTTTGCTCTGTGTTGTTTGAACTTTATGCTCATTTATCAATAAATGAGATTGAACTTTTTAAAAGAAAAAAAAATGAACACATTAACATTTATCTTTTTATTATTTATCTTATTTATTACTAATTAAATATTATAAAAATTTTAGAAAATATTGGATTTTAACATCTTAATTAACCTAAAATATGTAATGCCCCCCACTATAAAAAAAAAAAATTTAAAAAGTCACATTTGAATTAAATAATTAAAATTGTGTTATGTTTAAATTTATATTATTTTCAAAGTATAATTTATAGAGATTAAAAAAAAATACTAATATGACAAAATTATAATTATTGAATTTAAGTAATAACTGAGGTTTGAAAATACTAAATTTGGAAGACATGAACCATTTGTGAAAGGGGAGTAGCATATACCAATTGTATAAAACACGGTAATTCATTGGACTTATCCTTACATTGGTACTAACCCCTATTATTATAAATAAAAATTAAACTCGTTTTAATCAAGGAATATAGCATTGAGAATAAGAGAAAGCGATGGAATTCTTATATTATATAGAAAGATATCAATTAAAAAAAAAAAATTATATAACAATATAAGTGAAAAGAACAATGCGATTACATATCCCTTAAATTGATTTGATTGATGGGTTAGGAATCTAGTCATTCGACAAAACTATTAAATCAATCACAATTTTTCTTATGAAGATCGGTAATAATTAGCTGTCTGAATTGAATGCATCATATTGAAGGGATCTGTAAGGCCTACTTTTTTTTTTTTTTTTTTTTTAACTGTAAGGCCTACTTGTTATAAATAGGTAGGTCTTACAAGCTACAACCGTCTCAATAAAATGTAGAACTGTCCAAATTGCGCATACAATTTAAATAACCAAATGTTATTTTGGGTAACTGCAATGCAAATTTAGGTGAAAAATTACCTGAAGTCCTGATAGCTATTTTAACAAAAATTTGGAGAGCTTCACTTTTTCTCTCAATAAATAAATATAAAAAGTGAATAGCTAAAATAGAAAGGAAGATGTGAAAGATTTGAAAAGTCGAGCATCTAAAATATAAAAAATGTGATTTTTTTTTTTTTTTAATAGCTAAAATTAAGAGAATTTGTTGAGGCAATAACATGAATAAAAATAAGATAAAAATTATCCTATACATCATTGATGAAAGAAAGAAGGGAATGGGATTGGCGGTGGAGGGCTTGTCATGTCTAGAGATGTTCCTAAAGCAAGAACACTTTGGGGTCTATGAAGACCCAAAGCATATCCATTTTCCCTTTGTTTTCTCCCAATAAGTTGCTTACAATGGGGTTAATTATTTCTTTATCCTTTTGTTAAATAGTAGGTTGATGGGCACTTTCCAATTTGCATTAGCATCTAGGGTTAGAAACAAAGGGTCCACATTGACATTTGCTGGATGTAGATTTGCCCCTAGCAATAGATAAATTTTTGAATTGACAATCCAACCAAAACATTAAAATGTGTCAAATAAGGGTCATTGTCCATAGAAAACCATGGATTAAGGCTAAAACATCCATTCAAACGTTGCCACCAACATAAGGAAATGTCTGCTCACGAGTGCCCACCTAGCTCTATCCGCCTTTTTTTTATTATTTTTTTTGTACGTTTTTTGTCCGTTTAATTTGACAAAATTTTCTTATAGATATTTGTGCTTTAGAGCACGTGAGTTTTACATGCATTTTTAACAAAATTAACATATGTCAATTTAATAGTCTAGATTTTATTTTATTTTTTTTAACAAAAACAAATATATGCAAAAAGACATAAATTTGATATACTGAGAATTTTTTCCCAAGCCAATTTAATTCCATGCATATGGATATTATAACATTTAACATTCACTTAAAGTGCTAAAGAAAAAAGAATCACTTAAAGGGTCACTTTTTGGGTCGGTCATCGGTGGATGTGTTCGGCAAGCAATGATAACTAATAAACTTATATTTGCCCTAGAGTTAAGGGCGGAATTACATGGTGGCTATAATAATGTCATTCCCTTTCTCCACCAACACCAAACCCCCCCCCCCCCCAGAAAATTAAAAAAAAAAAAAAAAAAAAAAACTAAAAAGAAAAAACTAAAATGCATATGATTCTTATATGCGTTTTTAATAAAATTAACATATATCAAGTTAATAATTTGGATTGATCATTTTGCATGTAAAAATTATATGCTTTGCGAACATCAATTTAATAGATTAAAATAGTTTTAAACTAAATTGCAAAGATCTTATAACATGCAACATTATATATATTAAAAGGGTCACTTTCTGAGTCGGTGGATGCGTTAGAAATTGACAGTTTTGAACATATATTTTAATTGTCTACGGGAAAATAAAAAGAAAGATGTACAGGAATCATAGATGATATATATAACCACCTGCATAATCACACCCGCAGATAAGAGCAAGGAGCAAACATGCATCTCAATGCTTCTCAATCTGATTTCTTGTCATATATATATATATATATATATATATATATTGATTGATTGTTGATATTATAATTCATTCATGATTCATCTCAAGATTGACAAATAAAGCTGAAGTGAACATAATCTGCAGCTGCAAATCAACATTTAAATTCACAACATCTAGTCTCGAATAATGAAGACGACGCATTAAGAGCAAATCAGAGGAATCTTAGCCTACTGCTACAGACAACCAATGGTGCCATTCAAAGCCCTTCAAAGAATCTTATATGGTCTTCAAATGTTTCGCCATGCCGGATTTTTGACACCGACCCATCTTCTTCAACCTAAAAACAATAAATAATATTCATAGAGTTAGCTTTTCCCACTGCCCAGGGACTATATAGTTTATAAGATGTTCTGGATTTTTGTTTTTGGAATAAAAGTTGAGAAGTCATTCTGAATTAAAGATGCAGAAATTTCTCCAGAAAGTTGGATTGATAATACAAGAAGCTCATTGAGGCAAAAGATTTGAATTTGTGAGGGTTACTAAAAGCAGAAGAAGCCATTTATAGTGTTAACTGTGTTGTTCATTCAACTTTCTAGTATCATTTTGTATATCATAGATGCATGGGTAGAAAATACAGACAATGTAAAGTGATAATTCCATACCCAGTACTCTGGAGGGCGCATCTTAAGATTATAAGTTGATGCCATGCTCATGCAGTAAGCACCAGCATCATGAACAACCAGACCAGCTCCCTGCAAACAAAAGAGAATTATCATTTTCCCTGTAACTCACACCCACCCCCTCCAAAAAAAAAAGCAAAAAAAAGAAACATAAAAACAAATAGGAGAACATTATAGATGTGACAATACAATAGGAGGCATAGACAATACTTTGGCTGGAGTTTGAAGTTCCCTATCCTTTCCCAGGAAATCTGCTGACTCACATACAGGGCCCACCACATCAAAAGTTGAGATCTCAGCATCAGGAGGTGCAGGAGAAACCAGCTCTATGTGCTGCAACAAGTCAACTGTGAGAAAAAGGCAAAAAACAAGTCTGATAGAAAGAAGAAAAAAAAAAAGGCACAAGGATGCAATATGTGAGTAGCAATGGTAATTAGAGAATAAGCAAAATCATAAAAAAAAAAATACAAGTGCATTTGTTACATACTAGCCGAGATCAGAACGAGCAATCTATATTTTCTAATACATTTGATAATATGCTGTTATACAGGTATGAGATAGGACCACTGATTAATACAGTTGACTACAAGAGAAGTTGACTATAATCATATACTTACTTGATAAGCATCATATAGACTAGGACGGATAAGTTCAGCCATGCTGCCATCAATCACAACAAAGTTTTTTGTTCCATTAGTTTTGACTCCAGTTACCCGATTAACCAAGCAGCAGGTATTTGCAATCAATGATCTCCCAGGCTCAATGATGAGTTTAAGATTCCGTGAAAGCACCAGGTCTCGAACCTGCACCGACCACAGATGTTTTAAAATGTTCAGTAAAACTTTATATCGATTCAAGTAAGAAAACTACTAGTTCTCTTGATAAGTATGCCCCACTAGGAAGCAAAGCCTCAATTACCATGTTGACATCCATTTTAATCCCAGGCTAAGACTCTGAATGAGTCTAAAATTTTGATTCACAGTAAAAAATCCATATTTCTCAAATATGTCGAAACTATAATTCTCAAAACATAAACACAAACTATATAAAAGGAGAATTTGTCCAAGCGGGTTGGGCTTTAAATACCATATAAAGTGTCGGAAGACTAAGTGTGCCAAATATAGAGATTGACAAAGGAAATGAAACCTTAAAATATAACCATTATATAATTATGCCCGCTTTATTAGAATAAATGACAACTCCTACTATATTTAGTCAAAAACACACACATGGATATGTGCTTATATATGCAAGCATTTGTTGTATGGTGCATTATAAAATTGTACAGAACAATATTTCCCATAAAAGTCTAGAGGATAATACAACAAGTAATTAAAAGAAATGAAAGTACTTAGCCTTCTCAAGTGAGAGGCTCCAAACTGCCTACATACTGCAAATACCCATCCAAGACCTTTTTCAGCCTAATTTACCTAAAAAGCCCATCATGTTGTAAGATTTCATTGGCAGATAAAATGTTGTCACAATTAAAGAGAGAAGTCTTTTTGACAACCCATAGAGGATTGAACCAGTGACCTCACCTTCCACCCTTTGAAGTCTTTTTGACAACCCATAGAGGATTGAACCAGTGACCTCACCTTCCACCCTTTGTTCATAAGGAGACAAGATGCCATTCAGTCCAAGGAGCATTCTTGTCAGAATTAGATTATTTCTGCCTGGGATTGGATTGCCATCTAAATCAGGAAAATTAAAGCATGGGGCAGAGCAAATGCAACCCATGTATCAAGAACTCCCTCTTTCTTCAAATGAATCGTCAGCCACGCTGACGTGATTTTCATACTTTACAAAATCCAGAAAACAAGATTGAGAGAAATGATCCTCACAGTATCAATAAGATCTCTGGGTGTGGGAAGGACGGCACCAGAATGATAATAATCTATACCAAGACCACCTCCAATATTTAAGTAATCAACTTCGAATCCTTGAGCTCGGATTTGGTCAATGTAGTTGACCATAAGAACCGCAGCATCCCTGAATATGTCCACCTGAAAATATTCAAAATATGAGCTTTAAACTTTATATTACAGAAAGAACATATATGTTTCATTTTCCATAAAGACAGATAAACAACTTAAATGCATAACATTACAATTTGACAGAACCAGAAAACAAATTAAACCGGAGAATAAAACCAAGATTAACATAGTAAAAAGGCCAAGATTAAGATACAAAACAAAATGAAGAGGGGAAGAATATTTCTACAGCAACAGCCAATAACCTGTTTACAGTATCAAACAACCTAGTCACTCGAATCAAAAGGGTAATTTCAAAAAGATATCCAAGAGTTTTAGTGATGTGAACATTAATAAGTAATAACTATCATTTTATGGGCATTACTTATCCCAGACTTATCTTCGACAGGTTCCAAGTTGCAGTTACATGACAGAAATGAAAGGATGCAAACACAACGTTGTAGAAATACCTTGGTGATGGTAGACCCAAGATGGCAATGAGCTCCCGCAAGCTTCAGCTCATTAGGATGTTCCTTTACAGCATCCAAGAACCATTGCAGCTTCTCATTTCTAATACCAAATTTGGAGTTCTTATTCCCGGTGGCAACATAAGGATGGACCTAAAAAAAGAATAGACCTATTATTAAGATAAAACTCCAGCAAACAAAGAAGATCAACTTGATAATACATATTGCAAGGTGGTGGGGCCAAGTTGTTGGCATAGAACTGGTGGTTCCTTGCTACTAAAGTAGTTGAAATAGGGATAACAATAGAGGTGGTGTGACAACAGTAGTGCAGAAAAAATGGTAGTGGTGATGAGGTAGGCACTGATTGTCAATGGAATGTTCTGTTTCCTACTATCTATAAAAATATATAGCACGATCTGGCTACTACATACCTGAGGATCCACATCCGGGTTGATCCGAAGTAAAACATTGACCTTCTTGCCCGCAATTCTTGCAGCTGCCACAATATTCTCCAAGTCAAACTCACTATCAACATTAACAAAGACACCCTTTTCGGCAGCTAATACCAAATCCTCCAAGAGTTTCCCGTTCCCATTAAAAATACACCTGCTCATCAGATATTAAAACAAAAATTAAAACTAAAAAACACAATGACACAAACACTAAGCGAAATCGCGCTTAAACTAACAACAATGCAAGCCCAATCCAGCACAACATATCTCAAAGCAACGCTGCTTACATATCAAATGGTACTCAAACACTGATAACTACAAAATTGTCAACGTTAAATACATCTCTTACTATAAAAATGTGGTCTTTAAAAATAAAACTTTTAAGCATATTCAAAAATAAATAAAAGTGGGTGTATAGATTTTACTTAGTGGGATCAAAACCGGCACGGAGAGCCAGCCTCAGCTCATTGCCACTAACGAGCACGGCACCGCAACCAAGCTCTCTCAAATGCTCCAGAATCTTCAAGTTATTGTTGGCTTTGATGGCGTACCCAATAATGGAGCTCAGCCCCTCCAATGCCTCCTTGTAGGCCACGACATTCCTGGTAATCTGGGGCTTGCTGTAGAGATAAAAAGGCCTCCTTTCCACGGATTCCATAACGTCCTGGACCTTGAGGCCCTCACAGTGGAGAAACCCATCTGAAGATTTGGAGAAACAGTGGTGAATTGGGGTGGTCGGAGTTGAGGTTTTGGCGGGGTTCGGGGAGAGGACGGCTCTGAGGGAGAGAAGTCTTGGAGTGGGTTTGAGAGGTACAATTGGAATTTGGGAAAATGGGTTTTGGTTTAGAGGGGATTTTAGGGCTTTGGGGAGGGTTGGGGAGTGGGAGAAGAAGTTTGTAGCCGCCATTGATGATGAAACAATGTCTGAAAAATGCGATGACTGTAGTGACTAGGGGTTACTCAGTTTAAAAATATAAGATTTCTGAATTTTTAAATAATTATAATGAGAAGTTTCTTACCGATAGAACCTTTCTCAAAACCGTATACTCTTAAATTTGAGATGATTATTATTGAATTTTAATATGTTGATAATTTTAAATGTCACATCACATTTAGAATGATTCCGAAAGAACTCTAGTCTATCATTACTTATTGTTTTAAGCAGATAAACTCCATACTTTAAACTGTGTGGGCGGGTGAACTTTTGGAATGTCCAAATTACAAATAAGGAAATCTAACTAGGGATAAGGTCAGCAAATTTTTTTTTATTTTTTAATTTTTTTTTAAATCTAGTTGGTCTTCTCATATACACAAATGCATATAAAGATATTTTTTAAGAGTAATACTATATATCATACCAATATTTTATCGCTATCTTACTATGCTGATGTGACGTCAATTTACCCTTGATTTAGTCCTTGTTAAAAAAATTAAAAAATTCAAAAGATTGATTAACACTGCCTACCATGTTAACATTGTAAAATATTAGTAAGAAATTGGCATAGCACTCTAGGTCTTATTGTAATTTCCTGTTTCTTTTATTGCACTTTTTAGTTGGCTTGCTCCCGAGTTGTGATTATTATCTTAGTAGGTAAAGACAATTTCTATTAAATAATTGCCTAAAACAAACTTATTGTACTATAATATTGTTTTCAAGGTCATTCTTTAGGCATTAAGATTTTCGGTGCTTGTAATGGTGGAACATCCCTCTTATCCAAGAGATTTTCCATACAGAGGAGGTACCCAGCATCTGTAAAATGGCAATTTGCCCAAGAAGACAGAAGGACCAGTTAATATGGGATGGTACTGAGAATGTCGAGTTCTCTCTGCAGACTGCATACCACCTAGCTAAGGGATTTGAGGATAGCTCTAAGGGATGTTGCTCGAATGATGAATCCATGACCAAACTTTGGCCGGCAGTGTGGAGTATAGATGGTCCAAGAGTAGTAAAAAAATTTCTTTGGGAAGCATGTAACAACGTTTTTCCTACTAACGAAAAACTCTTCCAACGAGGGATTACTGAGGAGTACATGTGCCCGATCTATGGAAGGGAAAAGGAGACAAGTGGCCCATGCACTTTTGAATTGCGTTTCAGCGAGAGACGTGTGATCGGAATGTACCAAAGCCATCCAAAAATGTAACATCAACAAGGAAGAGTTCCCTGCCATCCTGGAGATAGAGATTGGCGGACAGATTAGGGGAGGAAGAAATGGAGATGGTAGGGACGGTGGCCAGGATGATTTGGATGAGACACAATTCCATGGTGTTTGGAATGTAGAGAAGAGCCGACAGATCAACAAGGTCCAAGCTCCAGCTCTGATGAAAGCAGTGTGGTAGGCTAGCAGCGACCGGAAGAAGAATGCATAAAGTTTAATTGGGATGCCGCTCTAGACAAGAAGACACAGAAAATGGGGATGAGAGTCATTGCCAGGAACCATGAAGGAGATGTGGTGGCAGTGTTGTGCTCCAGCAGACCCCATATCATCGACCCCACCATAGCAGAGGCTTTGGCTGCATGGACACTTGCTGAGTTAAGTTGTACACTGGGCTTTCGAAATATAGCAGCGGAAGGTGATGCTCTGGAGGTGGTGTTGGCACTGGGTCGTGAAGGCAATTGCGGAAGGAAGTATGACCATTTGGTGGAAGACGCTAAAACTTTGTTGAACCAGTCATCCAAATGGAGGGTAAGCCACATGAGAAAAGAGGCCAACCAAGCGGCACACCGTCTTGCCAGATTTGATCTTACACAGGAAGAGGATCAGCTTTGGAGGTCTAATTATCCAGAATGTATTAGAAAGATTGTATTACAGGAGAAAGTTCCTTGCTGATTAATAAATTTTGGGATACCCATTGCAAGAAAAATAAAAGAAGAATTTTTGTGCTTGTCGTACTCCGAATCAAAATTTTTGTGCTTGCCACATTCTTAGACAATGTGCTGATGACGTACAAGCTCTTATTTTTCAATTATTCAAGCATGTACCACACGAGATGCTATTTTATGCACTTTAATTGACAACATTGCTCATCTAGTTGATTCATTTGGTGAACCTATGACACTCGACTTTAAGGAAATTCAAATGTTGGATCATGAGGCGTCTGAGAAGGTGAACCCAACACCATGAACTGTCTAGAAACCTGACTCAATACCCCGAATTCCTGGACGCCTTGAGACCGGGTTCCTTCTCTTGCACCATGTCCGAATTCCTGGGAAATAAGTTTACATATGCTCAATAATGTTCAATATTCAAATTGATTTCCATATACTCAATGATGTTGGGACAGTATTTATATGGGAAAGCTTGCAGCGCAATGGGTCCCTGACAGCGTCATGGAGCTATAGATATACATATATATATATATTTATATACAGGCAGGAGAATCTAAGTGCAAGTTTTTGTTTACAAGCGGCAGCTCTGAAGACGAATCAATCAGTGGCTCTCTATGTAGAGGCCCGGCCACCATCTCTCAGCATACTTCGGCTGGTGAGGGAAGGTCTCATTGTAACAATTGCAGACTCATTAGCTCCAGCTTTGAGGGCAGCCTTTCCTGCTTCCAAGAACCTCTTGACTGCATCCTCAGCGTACCAGTTGGCTTCACCCACTGTCATGCTTTTGCCTATTTCTGGGTAGGTGTAAAGTACATAGTCACCATTGAGTTGGGATGCAAGCTGGATCAGTTCAACTTGAAATTCCGAGAGCCTCAAATCTTCTTTCGGTCCCCGTGGCCTCAGTGATCTCTTAACTTCGGGAAGGGTTACTGCATCCAAATCCCCATGACTGATTTTAAATAATCAATTGCATGAAAGCAACTAAAACTTTCTAATGATGCCAAGATAAGAAAGTAAATTGCATGTAAGCTTTTGATCTAGACCTTGGGTTCTTCAAGTATGATAAGCAGACGCATGCTGTTACGAACTTGAATATCAAGCCCGTAACAAGGTAATATGGAGTAGGTTCTTAGAGTAAACCTGAACCTCCTACAAACCAAGGGTTTGCAAATAAACTTCTCTCTATATTAGTTTTATTCATAAACTTGCAGTACCGTTCAAAACGATAGTTTCATACTCAACAGTTCACAAAAGTTGCTGCTAAAGCTATACGC
Organism: Corylus avellana; assembly: GCF_901000735.1. Lineage (NCBI taxonomy): Eukaryota > Viridiplantae > Streptophyta > Magnoliopsida > Fagales > Betulaceae > Corylus > Corylus avellana. The sequence goes on along the minus strand of NC_081541.1, from coordinate 34,353,230 downwards.
TCAAAAGGGCATAAATTGCCCATGGAGGCTCAAGATTTCAAAGGAAGGACGGGTCCAGTGGGAATATGTAGTTGCACATGCTTCTCTTTACGTACATCACACTGCCCTCCCAACCCACAGAAAGGAAAGACAAATGAAGAAGAACATGGCAATGACACACAACATATCAGAATCTGGGCATAGTTAATATATATATGCCCCCGAAAAAAAAAAAAAAAACTGCAGGTCAAAATTTTTTGTCTTTCTCCTTTCAAAATAATGCAGATATTTTAGTGGCAAGCTAAACAATGGATGGTGAGCATCTATGGTGTTCCTGCTGGGAGAAAAAGGGTAACCCAATTAAAGATTCTTGCCAAACAGTAACCAGCAATTGGCACTGGGAGGCAAATTCCACCATTTGTGCCACAGAAAATGGCCACTTTTTGTCTTTCTTACTCTAAACTGTCAACTATTTGAAATTAGATTAATCACTAAGAAAATTAAAGTAATTTGTAATTATCAAGGAGACTGGTAGAAACCTGGACAATCATCACGTGGAGTGTCACGAAGGCGAAAGTACTTCTCAAAAGTACCAGCCCATGCATCCCTCTTGGTTAGGAAGTTTGATTCCAGATTGAAAAGCTTCTTTACAGTGGCGGGGATAGAAGAATGTTCATATTGTGAATATGGTGTTGGCCCCTCTGGCTCATGAATCACTGCACCAAACAATCAAGAGTAAGTCCTTAGGCCAAAGGACTAAAATTCAACATGAAATAAAAGTTGGAAAGGTCTGAGGCCAAACATCTGGTGCTGATATGCAATAGCTCTTTAAAATTGATGACTCAACCTGTGTTATTTATACAAAATATTCATCTTGAAAACTAGAACTTCAGTAGAATGTGAATAATATAGAAGCTGCACAAAAAAGTGGCCAAATAACACATCTGTAGTTTTCATTTGATGCATGACCAGAAAATTGACAAAGAAACCAATATACAGTTCAAGCTTGGTCTAAACCTACGAAGAAATGACAGTAACCCAGCACAGATTTCATTGTTGATGCCAAAGGAGAAGCTTATTCACAAGTCATCATCAGAAAACACAAATTTCATATCCACTTCATTTCACATTTTTCCTATCAACTGCGTCTATGTGAGAGTGTTTCGGTCCTTTGCCTCCATATGACCCTTCAAATGGCTGGGATATTGAAAAAGTTTCTCCTCTGCCTAGGCTTTACCTTTACCTATAGGAGTGTTGCCGCCAAAGGTCTATGTTACGGGAGGTCTGGAAGTAAAATGGCTGGTTAGCCAAGAAAAGGATTTTGCGGTTACACATATATTTACATGGCTATATTATGAAGCAAAAAAAGAAAACTCCTCCCTACAACAGCCCAACTCTTTAGTAGGTCACAGAAAGCACAGATACTTGACCCCTTCCCATTCAATAAGGTGCTGAAAATGGTTTCTTAATTTTCAAATAATTACACACAACAATCACATCTATTCAAATTTTAAACCACAATAGCATAGTATACCACAATTTTAGCTTTGAATCCTCAAAAGTAGAAGTATAGGATTCCTAGCCAACACAAGAAGTATGCACAAAGTAACTAAAAGTAGCCTATGTCACAAACACCCAAGCACTAGAGAAATTCATTATGATATCACAGCACTCACCACCATAAGCCTACATGCCAGACCAAAAATTCCAACCACTACCATCTCCTCTTATAAACATCACCTTTGTTCTCCTCATCCAACCAAATAAGAAAAAGTCACAATGTCAAGCAAGCCAAATTTTATCTCACAACACTTCTATCATAGTCTTATTTTAAACTAGTGAACTCTCATTCATAAAGTGTAGTGTTAACAATAGTACATATCAAAAACTCTATGACAAACCAAAAACTCAACAACAATTAAGCTATCTAAACTATGTACACCTTAAGATACAAGAAAACAAAATCTTGGGTGAAAGATGGATCCTCTGCATTATATACTTACTCCTTAAATCACAGGTTACTTCAAAATGTAAAATTTAATTACTAAACCATTATTCCTAATATAATATAACTTAATATGACCTTAAAAAATTAGAAAATAAAAAGAAAACTCACCGGTGCCCTTCTCGACCCAGGGCGAGACCAGTATGGTGGGGACCCGAACACCCAACCGGTCAAACCGGAAGTAAAACGGGTCGGGGCCAATGATCCCGTCCGGGTTAGGCACGCCAGAGACAGGCGTGGGCACGTGGTCATAGAACCCACCATGCTCATCATACGTAATCAACAAGGCCATCTCGTTCCACTGCGGGCTGGCCCTCAGGGTCTCGTAAACCTCCTTCACGAACCTCTGCCCGAGCGCCATGTCATGCGATGGGTGATCATCATTGGCCGGTGACACCTCCACGTCAAAGTACCTCTGCTCGATCACCGAATAGTTGGGAAGCTTACCCAACTTCGCGTGTCGTTTAAACTTCAACGAGTAGCTGTGGAACTTGATTGCGTGCTTTAGCTTCCTCAGGCTCTTGAAGAAAAGCGTGGCGGGGATGTTTTGGTAATATATCCCAAAGCTGAGGTCATTTTCGTCCAGGGAGTCGAAGATGGTTTTCTGAGGAAAGCCGTGGATCAGGTCCTTGCGCACGTTGCTCGCCGCGCCGTGTGACGTGGCGGAGTGCACGTAGAACCGGTTCGGCTGAGTCGAAGCGGGGACCGAGGCGAACCACCGGTCGAACACGGCGAACTCGTTAGCTAAAGCGGTGTAGGCCGGTAGAACCTCCGGTTTGAACCCGCTCATGACGGTTTTGGACATGCCCTCGAGCATGCTCTCGGCTTGCTGAGCGAACCCGTTCATCAACGGCCGGGCCGAACTGTCGTTTGACCCGAATATCTGTTCCCGGATAGCCTGAATCGAGTGACCCGGGTCCGAATCGATGAACAGCGCATCATCGGAGACAAATACCTCCGGGGAGTCCGGATCGGAGACGAGGATCCGGTTCGATTCTTCTCCGGTGAGGCCGTCTATGTCGGGTCGGGTAGCCTTGAGCCAGCCGAGAACGTGGTCGAAGGACCGGTTCTCCATGACCACGACGACCACGGTTTTGATGGGTCCGTTGATTTTGTGCTTTGGTTTGCGCGGCTTGAACTCTAGGGACTGAGAAGAGAGTACAAGGTAGAGGAAGAGAAATACGGCGAGGGGTGCTCGCCGGGAAGCCATCTCCGGTATCCGGAGCAGGGGAATACCGGTAATCGGAAAAGGGTCTCGAGGTTGTCTCTAATGGTAGAGAGCAGGTATTTGCTTTGAACCGGGACAAGAAGAGGATAATGGTTTTGTAACTTTGTTTGACCGTTTGGGCATATATGCTTTGAGAATAAGGGATTAATACATAAATCAAGAAGCAGTTTTGTCTTCTCGTTTGTCTTTTTTCAAGAGAGTTGGAGTCCTTACGGTACTTTGGTTTTTGTGGTTCAGGTGACTACTTGTGGCCGTTTAGGGTTGTCTGGATAGAAAGATCATTCAAGGAAAAATAGACAACCATCTCTTTCAAAATTTCTCCAAATTTAAAAACTCTACAAATTTATTTTAGTTAATTTAGTTGGTCACTTTTTAAAATTACTAAATATTAAATTTTTTGAAATATTTTTTCTATTTTAATTAAATATTATATTTTATTGATAAAATCAGATAAGGAGGAAAAACTCAAACTAGTGACCTCCGCTTTATAAGGCATGGTCTCTAACCAATTGAGCTACCATTGGAAACCGAAAGTGCTTTTATTTGATTCTTAAACTAATAAGAATTTATGGTATTAGTATCTAGGATTAAAGCACCTTTTTTTTTTTTTGTGTGTGTTTAGTGTTTTTAAATTAGTGTGAAATTCAATTTTACCATATGTGGTTTACAAATTTTTCAAAAAGATACCTAAATTTTTAAAAACAACAATTTTAAGGCTCGAATTTTGCTCGTTTATCAAATTATTATTTCAGTAATTTTAACCGTCCAAAAAGTAACAATCATATTGTTATTGAGCACATAGCCATGTCATCACAAGTCTATAAATTTAATGATTAATTGTAAAAGAATATGAGTCAAATATAAAAATTTTATTCATCCTTACCATTTCTCTATAAGAACAACGACCAACCGTGACCTCCACCCGGGGTTGGTGGAGCAGTGAATTTACATGCTGACCATGGGATAATTGGACAGATTTTCTTTTTCATTTTTTTAGAATATTTTAACATAAGTGTATATTTGTAATTTACTATACTTAATTAATATATTAAATATTGATGAGGCAAGTGATGCTGACACATTAACTATGAAATAGCGTGGTCACTGTGGTGTACACGTAACACAATCTTATAATACAATCTTAACGACTCACATTTTTAGAGTGAAAAATGATAAAGATACAATTTTTTTCTTAAGTTTTTTTTTTTAAAATTGCCTACTTTAAAAGTCTACTTTTATTATTTTATTTAAATATTATTTTTTAAAGATTTATTTATTCTTTCTCTAATTTTTATATTTTTTAATATTTGTATCTTCCTAATTGAAACTAAAACCCCTGTTTTGTGTCTCTAACTTTTCCATTCTTTTAATTGAAACTAAAACTGCCCAAAAAAGAAGAACGAAAGAAACTGAAACTTAAAGCTAATTTCTCCATCGGTTGGGCAACCACTCAACTCAAACCACAGCAGCCATCACACCACACGCAAGCTACCTTCCTCTGGCAACGTTTTTGTCAAACTCTTCACCCACAAAGTGTAGCCAGACCCAACGTAATTCAAGGTAAAAGCTTCAAATTCCCCTAGTTTCTGCAATGTCCTTTCTGAGCATAGTTTTTTTGTTTTTGAACGTAACTCTTCTTTTTAGGTATTATTTTCTTTTGCTTTAGAGATTGGATTTCTATGTGGGTTTTCTGTTTTTGGTTTGTGGATGTTCTTGTTTTCATTGGGTTTGCTTAAGACGGGAAGATTTAGGACGGTGATGGCGAGACTCGAACTGAAAGGATGAAATGGCGGAGAGAAATGGTGCTCAGAAATGGCGCCAGAGAGAAAAGAAAAAGAGAAAGGAGAGGGTCTACAGAGAAAAGGGAAAGAAAAAGAACAAAAAAAAAAAAAAAAAAAAGGGAGAGAGAAATGAAAAGTAAAAAAGGAGAGAGAAAAAATATATTTGTTTAATGAATATGTGAATGAATAGTAAATTTTAAGTTTGGTAATTACTGTTTATTTTTTATTTTTATTTTTTATTTTTATTTTTTCTATTTAAAAGGTGAAGCCGAAAAGTATACATTTAAATCATTTTGATTAAATTATCTCACCAAAATAACCAAAAAATAGATTTGGTGAGGTTACAAGGAGCCCGGTAAATTACTTAGGGTGTGTTTGACAACCGGTTGTGGCTCCTGTGTGTGTGCTGTGCACTGTAGAGTAAGTTTGAATGGTCTGCCAAAAGCTGCAGCATAAAAGACATTGCTGCAGTGCTTTTGCTGTGTTTAACACGCCTATTTTCAGCTTGCATTTAGTGTTCTAAAACTGTCCCTGCAGCAAACCCATTCAATGTGATATTTCTTCCCACTTTTTTTTTTTTACTTGATTATGCAGATAAATTCGGACATTATTCTGTTTATGTCCACCAAGTAATAAAAAAAAGTGATAGAGGCATAAATCACAAAAAATTAACTGAGTTCGGGCTCTAGTGAGTGGAGCCGTGGTGGATGAGTCGGCAACGTCGCTGGGTCACGGACCAAGTAGCAGCTGGAGCAGATTTCTTCACTAAAGAAAGAAGAAAGAAGAAAGACGACAACCCTTTTGCTGTGAATAATGAAGTAAAAAAAAGTGGAAAGAAATATCACATTGAATGGGTTTGCTGTATGGGCAATTTTGGAACACTAACTGCAGGCTGAAAATAAGCGTGTTAAACATAGCAAAAGCACTGCAGCAATGTCTTTCATACTGCAGCTTTTGGCAGACCATTCAAACTTACTCTACAGTACACAGCACATGCACAGGAGCCACAACCGGTTGTCAAACGCACCCTTACTGTTCGTAAGGTTAAAACTCAGATTTTTTTGTGAGGGAGCTAAAAGTCAAAATGAGTTGTTCGTGGGGCAAAAAAGTAATTAGCTTTATGGGCTACTTCATGCGAAAATATAGGTCTCTGCCACTGGCTATTCGTCCACGTGGCAATTTATTTTTTAGATGGAAAATTGAAGGAAGTATAATTTGATAAAGAGAAATGCTAAAAATTGTCCTCAAAAGGTAGCTCAATTGGCTAGGACTATACCTAATAAAGTAGATGTCACTAGTTCGAATCATTCTCCACCTTTTTGTATGAACATGTCAAAAAAAAAAAAATGCTAAAAATTATTCTCTCAGCTATCTTTCAACCATCTCCTTATAGTGAAAGAGTGAATCTATCATTAAATTTTTGTAAAACCCACATGAGTTCACAAATTAATGGTAGATTCATTAGATTTGCAAAAAAAAAGATAATTAAAAATGACTGTATGAGATAATGATGTGTAGCATATCCCTTTAATAAATGTTAGTAAAATTGTCATTTTTTAAAATTCAGGTAGCTATCTTTTTGACAAAACAGAAAAAACACATGTGAAAATTACCAACTTGCCAAAATGTCGTTTAAGGAATATAGAGTGGAGACATGTTCGATCATTTCTAAAATTGACTCCCTTTTAGTGAGTGGATTGTAAGACATGGAACTTATGAAATATTAAATTTAAATGAGAAATACAATGCGAAGAGAGGGCTTTTTTTTTTTTTTTTTTTTTTTTTGAATGGGTATACAAATCTTCATTGATAATACTGAGAATCAATCAGAATTACATAAAAGAGAAAGTCATTAAAGGGGAAAATCTTCTCTCCAGATTCTGTTCTCTCCAAGAGTCAGAGCAAGTTTGGCAAGTTTATGTGCTTCTTCATTAGCCTCCCGCGGGATATGATTCACCTTGTATTCCTGGAAACCTTGTAGCAGTAGTTTCATGTCTTCAATAATCAGTCCATAAGGTTGCCACCCTTCCCCTTCAGACTGCAATGCTTGAACAATCTGTTTCGCATCTCCTTCCAGTTCAATTTTCCGTATGCCCATCTGTATGCTAAGTTCAACACCTCTCCTTGCTGCCAGCCCCTCTGCCGTAGCTGGGTCATTGATAAAAGACATCGTTTCACAGAGCATGGCAAGAACTTCACCTTCTTGATCTCTCACAATGACCCCAATCCCTATCCTCCGTCCTTTGCTATCGACAGCAGCATCCCAGTTAACTTTGGTGGTCCCCAGAGAAGGTTTCTGCCACTGAGCGGTAGCTGGCCTACTAGAATTAGAGCGGTGCTTAACGACTTGCCTGGCTGCTGTGTGATGAGCTTCCAGCTGGTCCTTTGCTGCACGTAGAGTTGATTGTGGACTCCTAAAGTTACCTTGAAATACCATTGAATTTCTCCGCAACCAGATTTGCCTCGCCACAATTACTGCCAGCTGCAATTCCTCAGCAGTACTTCTTGCAATCAGATTCTCCATGATATCCAAGAAACTCTGTTCTGCACTAGAACTTTTTTGAATTCTCATAGAACAATCCGACCACACATCCTGAGCCGAGGGACAACTCCAAAGTATGTGCCCAATTGTCTCCACCTCAAGATTGCAAATGGGGCAAAGAGGGTCAAGAGTGATGCACTTCTTGTATAATTTTTCCTTAGTAGGCAGAATATCATTGCATGCCTTCCAGAGAAAGACTTGGACTGCTCGTGGGACTTCAATTTTCCAGATGGCCTTCCATAACATTTTGGATCTATCCCCATTAGAGCAGCTCCCTTTGTCCACTCCATATTTTTCTTTCGCAAGGTGATATGCACTTCGAACCGAGTACTCACCATTTCTTGTATATTTCCAGATCCTTCTATCACCCCCTCGACGAGGACACACCGCCAAACTGCTAATAAGCCCAGCTTCCTCTGCCGAAAAGATCTCTCGGATTAAATTCAAATTCCACCAGTTGGCATCCCGATCAATCAGCTCACTCACCTTTGCATCCCTGTCTAGTATACGGATTGGAGACTGAAGAAAGCCACCGCTCGTAGTGGGCACCCACTTGTCCAGCCATATTCTAATGTTGCTGCCGTCCCCCACCCTCCAAGATAGTCCCTCCAATAATAACTTCCTCGCGTTCCAGCAGCTCCTCCACACATAGGATGGCTGTTTTCCCAATGGGGCATTCAGGAAGTTGTCGTTTGGGTAGTATTTTTCTTTAAGAATTTTAGACACAAGACCATCCGGATTCTGTAGGAGTCTCCACCCTTGTTTTGCAAGAAGGGCCATA
>NC_081541.1:34245146-34344814 GCF_901000735.1 Corylus avellana | reverse complement strand
TTAAAATTTAAATTTATAATAAAAAAAAAAGTTAAATATAAGAGTCAGCTCGTGAGCTAGCCCAGCTCGACTTATTAGGAGTTTAAGCTCGAGTAAAATTTAAATGAGTCGAGCCCAAACAAGGGAAGCTTGCTCAAGCTCGACTCGTTTACACTTCTACATACATCCATCTCATTAATATATTATTTATCTCTCCACATCTATTTTTTTCAAAAAGTTGAAAAAGATAATCTTTAGAAAAAAATATAATCCTTATAAAAATTAAAAAAAAAATAAATAAATAAATGATATATATTAAAAAAAAAAAAAAAAAAGATAATTGGATGTATGGCGTACGTCTTTTAAAACTCATTCGCTAAATTAGATAAAGTGGGTTTTGATTAGCCATTTTATATAAAAATATAAATAAACTAATGTAAATATTCTAAATGAATCATTATTATTATTTTTATCTTATATGGATGGGTCTCCTCTTATGGAGGAGAATTCGAAGGGCAAAAAATTACTATTTTCTATTATATGGCTCATAATTTAAAATATTTTAATTAAGGGTAAAGACCATTTACTCCCTTTAAATTATCACCCCAATGATAATCTATCTTCAAAACTATCAATTGCGACAATTTATTCTCCAAACTACCAAAACAATGACAATACACCCCCAATTTTAACAAAATGACAAAATTGTCCTTATTAAAATAAAAACAAAAATATTAAAATCTTTTTTTTTTCAAATTTTAAGGGTATTTTTGTCTTGTTAAAAATTTTATAGGGATAATTTCGTCATTTTACTAAAATTGAAAGGTACATTGTAATCGTTTTGGTAGATTGTGGAGTAAATTATTGTAATTGATAATTTAAGGGGTAAATTATTATTTGGATAGTAGTTTGAAGAAGTTAAATAGACTTTACCTTTTAACTAATAAACGATTACATGTTTAAGGATAAACATTCTAAGAACAAATATTTTTTATTGGAAAACGTGATCCTTGCACTTTAATTAAATTATTTTGTCACATCAAAAATGTTTGAAAACCCCACTAAAAATAAAAGATCAACATATGTCTTGCCTTTTAAATACAATATATATTTATATATAATTAAAAAAATTAGAATGCTTATCTTATTTTTACTTTATTTTATTTTGGCTCTATCATGAGTCAAAGACACGCAAGTGATAAGGTATGAAAAAGCTAATGAAATGCAGAAGTCATGAGAAGCTTCCTTGACATTATAAGGTCAATAGGAATAGGGTGTTTTTTTTTTTTTTTTTTTTACATTTCAACTGAAATAAGGTGGTTAATTATATTTTATTTTGTAGCGTCTAATAATATACATAATATCATATTATTTGAACCGAAAGGAATCATGATCAGAATAATAAAAGGTAGAGTGGCATTTGTTATATAAGTATTGGTATATTATTTATTTATCTACTCATTTATATTGATAAATGTTATTTAGTAAAATATTATATGATTTTATATAATTTAAGTGACGTGACCGTTAAAATATCTTATTAATTTTTTTATATAATATTTTATTAATTTAAAAATTAATTTTTACTGTCATGTTATTTCAATTACATGATAGTCATATTTTTTCTTTTGAATTATATGCTTTCAATCTAGAGATAAGGGTGGTATGGTTAATGGTTATTATTGCTCATAGTTTAGGGCAATTTGGTTATTTTGCTTATAGCTACATAGCCAACCAGAAAAGTACAGGCAAAAGCGTTTTTCTTCTTTCAGTCATTCTCAGCTCAGGGCCCCAAAGCTGTGGGCTAAGGCGGGAAATCCATATCCAACCACTAATAGCACGATACGTGTCGATCTCATAATGGTAACAACGCGTATTAAATGTTGGCCGTCCACTTGGCATCGATCGGAAAGCCCTGTCAGAGTGTCAGTGTCCTTTTAGCTCGATGGTAGTTAAATCATTTCTACGTTTTTGTAACGTTTTCAATATTCTACTTAATTAATTATTTTAAATCTTAATTATTATCTTTCAACTAAATGATTAAAAATTTGAACACATCTAGGTCCAGACCTTTGGGTCGTGGATGTGAACGTTATTTTAGTTTTTTAGTGGAAAAGGATAAGTTTTGGCTTGGGAGTCTCTTCCCTCAATCCCAAGAAATAAGAACTACCTATGCATGAATTTGAATCAGTTTGATACAGATCTGTTGTTTAATTTGAAAATTAGTCATAGGTTAGTGAATTTTATATAAGTCTAAAATATAATACGTCATCTTTGACCCTTGTAACCTCGTAGCTTCGGTTATGGTTGCTTCAGAGTTTTGCTCTGTGTTGTTTGAACTTTATGCTCATTTATCAATAAATGAGATTGAACTTTTTAAAAGAAAAAAAAATGAACACATTAACATTTATCTTTTTATTATTTATCTTATTTATTACTAATTAAATATTATAAAAATTTTAGAAAATATTGGATTTTAACATCTTAATTAACCTAAAATATGTAATGCCCCCCACTATAAAAAAAAAAAAAATTTAAAAAAGTCACATTTGAATTAAATAATTAAAATTGTGTTATGTTTAAATTTATATTATTTTCAAAGTATAATTTATAGAGATTAAAAAAAAATACTAATATGACAAAATTATAATTATTGAATTTAAGTAATAACTGAGGTTTGAAAATACTAAATTTGGAAGACATGAACCATTTGTGAAAGGGGAGTAGCATATACCAATTGTATAAAACACGGTAATTCATTGGACTTATCCTTACATTGGTACTAACCCCTATTATTATAAATAAAAATTAAACTCGTTTTAATCAAGGAATATAGCATTTAGAATAAGAGAAAGCGATGGAATTCTTATATTATATAGAAAGATACCAATTAAAAAAAAAAATTATATAACAATATAAGTGAAAAGAACAATGTGATTACATATCCCCTAAATTGATTTGATTGATGGGTTAGGAATCTAGTCATTCGACAAAACTATTAAATCAATCACAATTTTTCTTATGAAGATCGGTAATAATTAGCTGTCTGAATTGAATGCATCATATTGAAGGGATCTGTAAGGCCTACTTTTTTTTTTTTTTTTTTTTTAACTGTAAGGCCTACTTGTTATAAATAGGTAGGTCTTACAAGCTACAACCGTCTCAATAAAATGTAGAACTGTCCAAATTGCGCATACAATTTAAATAACCAAATGTTATTTTGGGTAACTGCAATGCAAATTTAGGTGAAAAATTACCTGAAGTCCTGATAGCTATTTTAACAAAAATTTGGAGAGCTTCACTTTTTCTCTCAATAAATAAATATAAAAAGTGAATAGCTAAAATAGAAAGGAAGATGTGAAAGATTTGAAAAGTCGAGCATCTAAAATATAAAAAATGTGATTTTTTTTTTTTTTTTAATAGCTAAAATTAAGAGAATTTGTTGAGGCAATAACATGAATAAAAATAAGATAAAAATTATCCTATACATCATTGATGAAAGAAAGAAGGGAATGGGATTGGCGGTGGAGGGCTTGTCATGTCTAGAGATGTTCCTAAAGCAAGAACACTTTGGGGTCTATGAAGACCCAAAGCATATCCATTTTCCCTTTGTTTTCTCCCAATAAGTTGCTTACAATGGGGTTAATTATTTCTTTATCCTTTTGTTAAATAGTAGGTTGATGGGCACTTTCCAATTTGCATTAGCATCTAGGGTTAGAAACAAAGGGTCCACATTGACATTTGCTGGATGTAGATTTGCCCCTAGCAATAGATAAATTTTTTGAATTGACAATCCAACCAAAACATTAAAATGTGTCAATTAAGGGTCATTGTCCATAGAAAACCATGGATTAAGGCTAAAACATCCATTCAAACGTTGCCACCAACATAAGGAAATGTCTGCTCACGAGTGCCCACCTAGCTCTATCCGCCTTTTTTTTATTATTTTTTTTGTACGTTTTTTGTCCGTTTAATTTGACAAAATTTTCTTATAGATATTTGTGCTTTAGAGCACGTGAGTTTTACATGCATTTTTAACAAAATTAACATATGTCAATTTAATAGTCTAGATTTTATTTTATTTTTTTTAACAAAAACAAATATATGCAAAAAGACATAAATTTGATATACTGAGAATTTTTTCCCAAGCCAATTTAATTCCATGCATATGGATATTATAACATTTAACATTCACTTAAAGTGCTAAAGAAAAAAGAATCACTTAAAGGGTCACTTTTTGGGTCGGTCATCGGTGGATGTGTTCGGCAAGCAATGATAACTAATAAACTTATATTTGCCCTAGAGTTAAGGGCGGAATTACATGGTGGCTGTAATAATGTCATTCCCTTTCTCCAACCCCCCACCCAAAAAAAAAAAAAACCTAAAATGCATATGATTCTTATATGCGTCTTTAATAAAATTAACATATATCAAGTTAATAATTTGGATTGATCATTTTGCATGTAAAAATTATATGCTTTGCGAACATCATTTAATAGATTAAAATAGTTTTAAACTAAATTGCAAAGATCTTATAACATGCAACATTATATATATTAAAAGGGTCACTTTCTGAGTCGGTGGATGCGTTAGAAATTGACAGTTTTGAACATATATTTTAATTGTCTACGGGAAAATAAAAAGAAAGATGTACAGGAATCATAGATGATATATATAACCACCTGCATAATCACACCCGCAGATAAGAGCAAGGAGCAAACATGCATCTCAATGCTTCTCAATCTGATTTCTTGTCATATATATATATATATATATATATATATATATATTGATTGTTGATATTATAATTCATTCATGATTCATCTCAAGATTGACAAATAAAGCTGAAGTGAACATAATCTGCAGCTGCAAATCAACATTTAAATTCACAACATCTAGTCTCGAATAATGAAGACCACGCATTAAGAGCAAATCAGAGGAATCTTAGCCTACTGCTACAGACAACCAATGGTGCCATTCAAAGCCCTTCAAAGAATCTTATATGGTCTTCAAATGTTTCGCCATGCCGGATTTTTGACACCGACCCATCTTCTTCAACCTAAAAACAATAAATAATATTCATAGAGTTAGCTTTTCCCACTGCCCAGGGACTATATAGTTTATAAGATGTTCTGGATTTTTGTTTTTGGAATAAAAGTTGAGAAGTCATTCTGAATTAAAGATGCAGAAATTTCTCCAGAAAGTTGGATTGATAATACAAGAAGCTCATTGAGGCAAAAGATTTGAATTTGTGAGGGTTACTAAAAGCAGAAGAAGCCATTTATAGTGTTAACTGTGTTGTTCATTCAACTTTCTAGTATCATTTTGTATATCATAGATGCATGGGTAGAAAATACAGACAATGTAAAGTGATAATTCCATACCCAGTACTCTGGAGGGCGCATCTTAAGATTATAAGTTGATGCCATGCTCATGCAGTAAGCACCAGCATCATGAACAACCAGACCAGCTCCCTGCAAACAAAAGAGAATTATCATTTTCCCTGTAACTCACACCCACCCCCTCCAAAAAAAAAAGCAAAAAAAAGAAACATAAAAACAAATAGGAGAACATTATAGATGTGACAATACAATAGGAGGCATAGACAATACTTTGGCTGGAGTTTGAAGTTCCCTATCCTTTCCCAGGAAATCTGCTGACTCACATACAGGGCCCACCACATCAAAAGTTGAGATCTCAGCATCAGGAGGTGCAGGAGAAACCAGCTCTATGTGCTGCAACAAGTCAACTGTGAGAAAAAGGCAAAAAACAAGTCTGATAGAAAGAAGAAAAAAAAAAAGGCACAAGGATGCAATATGTGAGTAGCAATGGTAATTAGAGAATAAGCAAAATCATAAAAAAAAAAATACAAGTGCATTTGTTACATACTAGCCGAGATCAGAACGAGCAATCTATATTTTCTAATACATTTGATAATATGCTGTTATACAGGTATGAGATAGGACCACTGATTAATACAGTTGACTACAAGAGAAGTTGACTATAATCATATACTTACTTGATAAGCATCATATAGACTAGGACGGATAAGTTCAGCCATGCTGCCATCAATCACAACAAAGTTTTTTGTTCCATTAGTTTTGACTCCAGTTACCCGATTAACCAAGCAGCAGGTATTTGCAATCAATGATCTCCCAGGCTCAATGATGAGTTTAAGATTGCGTGAAAGCACCAGGTCTCGAACCTGCACCAACCACAGATGTTTTAAAATGTTCAGTAAAACTTTATATCGATTCAAGAAAACTACTAGTTCTCTTGATAAGTATACCCCACTAGGAAGCAAAGCCTCAATTACCATGTTGACATCCATTTTAATCCCAGGCTAAGACTCTGAATGAGTCTAAAATTTTGATTCACAGTAAAAAATCCATATTTCTCAAATATGTCGAAACTATAATTCTCAAAACATAAACACAAACTATATAAAAGGAGAATTTGTCCAAGCGGGTTGGGCTTTAAATACCATATAAAGTGTCGGAAGACTAAGTGTGCCAAATATAGAGATTGACAAAGGAAATGAAACCTTAAAATATAACCATTATATAATTATGCCCGCTTTATTAGAATAAATGACAACTCCTACTATATTTAGTCAAAAACACACACATGGATATGTGCTTATATATGCAAGCATTTGTTGTATGGTGCATTATAAAATTGTACAGAACAATATTTCCCATAAAAGTCTAGAGGATAATACAACAAGTAATTAAAAGAAATGAAAGTACTTAGCCTTCTCAAGTGAGAGGCTCCAAACTGCCTACATACTGCAAATACCCATCCAAGACCTTTTTCAGCCTAATTTACCTAAAAAGCCCATCATGTTGTAAGATTTCATTGGCAGATAAAATGTTGTCACAATTAAAGAGAGAAGTCTTTTTGACAACCCATAGAGGATTGAACCAGTGACCTCACCTTCCACCCTTTGTTCATAAGGAGACAAGATGCCATTCAGTCCAAGGAGCATTCTTGTCAGAATTAGATTATTTCTGCCTGGGATTGGATTGCCATCTAAATCAGGAAAATTAAAGCATGGGGCAGAGCAAATGCAACCCATGTATCAAGAACTCCCTCTTTCTTCAAATGAATCGTCAGCCACGCTGACGTGATTTTCATACTTTACAAAATCCAGAAAACAAGATTGAGAGAAATGATCCTCACAGTATCAATAAGATCTCTGGGTGTGGGAAGGACGGCACCAGAATGATAATAATCTATACCAAGACCACCTCCAATATTTAAGTAATCAACTTCGAATCCTTGAGCTCGGATTTGGTCAATGTAGTTGACCATAAGAACCGCAGCATCCCTGAATATGTCCACCTGAAAATATTCAAAATATGAGCTTTAAACTTTATATTACAGAAAGAACATATATGTTTCATTTTCCATAAAGACAGATAAACAACTTAAATGCATAACATTACAATTTGACAGAACCAGAAAACAAATTAAACCGGAGAATAAAACCAAGATTAACATAGTAAAAAGGCCAAGATTAAGATACAAAACAAAATGAAGAGGGGAAGAATATTTCTACAGCAACAGCCAATAACCTGTTTACAGTATCAAACAACCTAGTCACTCGAATCAAAAGGGTAATTTCAAAAAGATATCCAAGAGTTTTAGTGATGTGAACATTAATAAGTAATAACTATCATTTTATGGGCATTACTTATCCCAGACTTATCTTCGACAGGTTCCAAGTTGCAGTTACATGACAGAAATGAAAGGATGCAAACACAACGTTGTAGAAATACCTTGGTGATGGTAGACCCAAGATGGCAATGAGCTCCCGCAAGCTTCAGCTCATTAGGATGTTCCTTTACAGCATCCAAGAACCATTGCAGCTTCTCATTTCTAATACCAAATTTGGAGTTCTTATTCCCGGTGGCAACATAAGGATGGACCTAAAAAAAGAATAGACCTATTATTAAGATAAAACTCCAGCAAACAAAGAAGATCAACTTGATAATACATATTGCAAGGTGGTGGGGCCAAGTTGTTGGCATAGAACTGGTGGTTCCTTGCTACTAAAGTAGTTGAAATAGGGATAACAATAGAGGTGGTGTGACAACAGTAGTGCAGAAAAAATGGTAGTGGTGATGAGGTAGGCACTGATTGTCAATGGAATGTTCTGTTTCCTACTATCTATAAAAATATATAGCACGATCTGGCTACTACATACCTGAGGATCCACATCCGGGTTGATCCGAAGTAAAACATTGACCTTCTTGCCCGCAATTCTTGCAGCTGCCACAATATTCTCCAAGTCAAACTCACTATCAACATTAACAAAGACACCCTTTTCGGCAGCTAATACCAAATCCTCCAAGAGTTTCCCGTTCCCATTAAAAATACACCTGCTCATCAAATATTAACACAAGAATTAAAACTAAAAAACACAGTGACACAAACGCAAAGCGAAATCGCGCTTAAACTAACAACATTGCAAGCCCAATCCAGCACAACATATCTCAAAGCAACGCTGCTTACATATCAAATGGTACTCAAACACTGATAACTACAACACTGTCAACGTTAAATACATCTCTTACTATAAAAATGTGGTCTTTAAAAATAAGACTCTTAAGCATATTCACAAATAAATAAAAGTGGGTGTATATGATTTTACTTGGTGGGATCAAAACCGGCACGGAGAGCGAGCCTCAGCTCATTGCCACTAACGAGCACGGCACCGCAACCAAGCTGTCTCAAATGCTCCAAAATCTTCAAGTTATTGTTGGCTTTGATGGCGTATCCAATAATGGAACTCAGCCCCTCCAATGCCTCCTTGTAGGCCACGACATTCCTGGTAATCTGGGGCTTGCTGTAGAGATAAAAAGGCCTCCTTTCCACGGATTCCATAACGTCCTGGACCTTGAGGCCCTCACAGTGGAGAAATCCATCTGAAGATTTGGAGAAACAGTGGTGAATTGGGGTGGTCTGAGTTGAGGTTTTGGTGGGGTTTGGGGAGAGGACGGCTCTGAGGGAGAGAAGTCTTGGGGTGGGTTTGAGAGGTACAATTGGAATTTGGGAAAATGGGCTTTGGTTTATAGGGGATTTTAGGGTTTTGGGGAGGGTTGGGGAGTAGGAGAAGAAGTTTGTAGCCGCCATTGATGATGAAACAAGGTCTGAGAAATGCTGTAGTGACTAGGGGTTAGTCTAGTCTCTAAACAAGAGTCTTTTTTTTAATAGTATTAATAAAAAATAAATAAATTTGTGTCTCCTACCCACTTGCTTCAAAAACAAATGTTTTTCTTTCACAAACTGATTTATATGAATCTCTTATAACCGAGTTTGTAAAAGAATTTTTCAATTTTTTTTTTTAAAAAAAATTTTATTACATGTCTACCAAATGAAATGAGGATGAAAGATTCGAATTAGTGATCTTCGCTTCATGAGACGTGATTCACTGCCGATTGACATGTGAAAAACGTATTTTTTTATTTATTTATGATATTAAAAAAGTATGCAAAAAAATATATCATTCTCATACGTTAAAAAGCATGTCACTTTTTTATTTTTGGAAACTGAGTGGAAGAAACTTACAATCCAATTTGTATAAGTTCCTACAACCTAACTTGGATGACGTGACAAGCATCACTTAATTTGAAATAAATAAACATTTTTGTACTTCGGTTACCTAAATTGCAAATAATTCCAATAGCCTTAAATGTTTTTTTAAAAAAAAGGCTATAAAATCTACATGCTTCAGGCAGTCCAAAATAGTATCCATTTTATGAAGCTACTCCAAGTACACACAATTTGGTTCTCAAAGGATAGTTTAATCGACTGTGAATCACGTTTCATGAAGTAGAGATTACTAGTTCGAATCTCCATCCCTCTTCCCTTGTGTGGACATGTAAAAATTAAAAAAAAAAAACAAAAACAAAAAAAGTACACACAATTTAGTCTCCAAGATGTAGCTCAATCGGCTAGAACCACGTTTAATGAAGCGGAGGTCATTTGTGACGTCCCACATTGCCTGGGCATGAAAAAGATGATGTATTTATATGGAATATACTCTCTCTAAATGGTATGAAGCCTTTTGGGGATAAACCCAATAATAAAATCGTGCGGGCTTAGTCCAAAGTGGACAATATCATACGACTTAGAGCCATGAGTGTTACATAATTCGTTCGAATCCCCCTCCCCGCTTGTGCGAACATGCCAAAAAAATAAAAAAATAAAAAAATTACACACAATTTGGACAACCAATCATAAAAGTGATCATGTTGAATTGTACAATTACTTTTATTTTATTTTATTTCGACTAAGCACATAGTAAAAAGGCTCTTCAAGGATTTTTTTTTTTTTTTTTTCAAGTCCCTGTGAATATTAAAATCCAAAACACCTATCTATAACAATATAACATTAATATCTTGATTATTGCGTTATAACAATATTGTTGCAAAGCTTATGTTTAATTTGATGATTAATTCAATCATGCTAGGTTTAGAACAAACTCACATGAGGGGAGCTACGTGGACTGCATGATTTCAACCAGAAACTAATGAGTGCATAGTGGAAACTAGATATGCCACAACTCATAGATAGAAGCTAGAGCTTAAAGTGAGGAAAATGAAGAATAAATAAATTAAAAAGATGTTGAAACTATATATTATAAGTTTGACACAGTCTCTTCCTTTGTATATATTATTGAATATGCAATGACATAATCTTTCCACAAGCTGGCATGAGATTTACAATATGCAAAATTTAGTGGAGCACCATAATTTGGCAAATTGACTTTCTCCTACTAACTTCAACAAGGCAGTGATTATCATATAAACTATCAAAAGTACTTGTTTGTATGAGTAGGATACATATCACACATTGAGATCTTGTGAAATACTTAGAATATTGCATCGGATGCAATATATTTTATCTGGGCTATTAAGGTGGCCGAATCACTTTCTTGGTTACGGAGTGGTTCACCAAACAACATTTCTTAATTATTTTTCCTTTGAGTAATTCTATTTAGAACATGTTTAAAATTGTGTTTAAGAAATAGAGCTTTTAAGTTAAAAAATGGTGTTTGTCAAAAGCTTCATAATATACAACTGTGATACAATTTGATAACGTGATAGTAAAAACTAGTTCTTTGTTATGACGCGACAATAAAAAATTTACAAATATTGATTCAAAGCTAAATTTTACTGGAGTTTCATCCTGTCGTATGACAATTGTACAAGAATATAGTAAATAGCATTACCCCGGATCTTGTTGATAATGGCTCAAATTGTCAACAAGTGTAAAGATAATTGTTGGAAAATATAAATTTTCAAGTTGGTGGGCTTAAGTTCTATTTATCTATAAGAAGATAATGTTAGTTTTAAAAGGAGTCCAAGAACAACTGGAATTGGATTTTTTGGAAAAAAACGTGTGTGGATAAATATGTGGGCTGCAATGCTTATCTTCATCATGGAAAAGACTTTGTATTCATGATGATTTCGTTTTCCCTGCAATTAGATTTTTTAGAGAAAACGTGTGTGGATAAACATGCGGGTTGCAATGCTTATCTTCATCATGGAAAAGACTTTGTATTCATGATGGTTTCGTTTTCCCAGTAGCAATTGGATTAAAAATATTCTCATATTTTTCGTGATTAAGCCTCTATAAAAGAATATGTAGTCCTTGGTTGAGATTATTCGGAAAATCCAAACTGGTGAGAGCATTTTGTGGCATTTACAAAATGTAGAGTTTTTCTTTACTGGGTATTTGAAATTGACAGTTGAGTGGGGTGTACAAGGGCTTGGGTTTGAGATATTAAACTTAAGCGGTTCAAACTTTTATCATTGTACTCAATATTTCTCAATAGTAAAGAAGGAGACCGGATCACACCTCGTGGACGTAGGCATATTGCTGTACTCAATATTTCTCAATAGTAAAGAAAGAGACAAGATCATGCCTCGTGGACGTAGGCATATTGTCAAACCACGTAAACTCTTTGTATACGTATGTGATTGGTATGTGTTCTCGTGTGTTTTATTTCTAAACTTGTCTTTCACATAAAAGGCTGGTGGAAAATTGGTTACCAATTAATTATCAATTTTCCCAATAGACCTCAATCCTCACAAAACGTAGGCACTATCACCATCTTGGTGGAACCCCATTAATAAAATTAACAAATCCATTACTAAATGGGCATAAAATAAAATATAGTATAACGGCTAGAAACATGGAACTACTTGGTTAATTTTTTGCCGGAAAGTAGAGGTTGGAGAAGTTAGAGGAGTTGGTTGGTTGGAGGGAAGAGAAAGTGTTTGAACGGAGTGGCTTGCATTTCGCTAATTCTTTCTCTTTCTCAGCAAAAAAAAATAAAAAATAAAAATGATGGGAAAGTTTCCATGCATACCCTGCAGACTCTGTCAATGGCATGGAACATCAACTTTCACTTTCTAAATCTGTCATATCATCCTGGCTGTCCATTTTGGCAGTCCCTTTGAGGCCGCAAGTTCAGAGAATAAGTCGGGTGATATATACACTTGTTTCTTCCTATCTTGACACCACTTTGATACACATTATTGTCAATAAGGTATTCATTCCTCTCCTTCCCCATCTGTCTCTTTCTTTCTCTTCACCCACCTTTTTCTTTTGCATTCTGCTTCTGATTATATATATATATATATATATATATATAGGTGTACATTTTCTTTGACCAATATGATGTTCTGCAATGGGCTTTTATTGATTCTGTTGTGTAATGTGAAGGTAGATTTTGTCTGATATGAATGTTGCAGCAATGTTCTGACTTTTTGTGTATGTTTAAAGGTGTAGGCATTTCCTTAGAGGGCACTAGTTTGGGCGTCTTGTTATATATGAGTGCTTGATTCTCCTACCCTTCATAGTTGTGGTCTAATCTGAGCTTACCTTGCAATATCTCAACCATGTGTGACACCATGTCTGGACCTCTTGAACGACCGTTTAAAGCAGGTAAGGTTTCTAGCAATCAATATTTTTTGTTTTTTTTCTTCAGTTTCAATAGATCATGGGAGCTTTCCATATGGTTTTGATGATTCTAAATAATTCATGATTTATGTGCCCTGTATGAAACTAATAAAAAACGATTCTTGGAGGTCCTTGATGTTTGATTGGGTTCCAAGAGAAAAAAAAAATCTACACTATTAGAACTTATAATAATAGACGTGGTTTGGCGTATGGCCTACTTTCACTAATGGCTACATTTTTCTGTTATGTCTGAGTGTCTACAAACAGGTCCTGAAAAAACTGAAATTGAATGCTCTGAGGATGAGAGGAAGACAAGACTTGGGTCTCTTAAGAAGGCGGCAATCAATGCCTCCACCAAGTTTAGGCATTCCTTGAAAAGGAAAGGCCGGAGAAACAGTAGGGTTATGTCTGTTTCTATTGAGGATGACATTGATGCAGAGGACTTGCAGGCTGTGGATGCATTCCGCCAAGCACTTATCTTGGAAGAACTATTGCCCTCTAAACATGATGATCATCATGTGATGCTGAGGTTAGTTTCTTTGCTATTAAAGCTTAAAAGGTTGCACTTTTATCTGCAGAATATGGATAACCAAACCAGCTCAGCTCATTAATATATGAATGATGGTGCAGATTTTTAAGGGCTAGGAAATTTGACATTGAGAAAGCAAAGCAAATGTGGGCTGATATGCTGCAGTGGAGGAAGGAGTTTGATGCAGACACAATCATGGAGGTATCCATGGAAATACCAACTTTTTCCTTCTTCCTTTTGTTGTCTCTTTTCAAAGACAAAAACATTAACAACCAACCCAAAACACAAAATACTCGAAAACTATTTTCATCTTTTCTCTTTGGTTTCTTGGTTAAGGACTTCGAATTCAAGGAGATTGATGAAGTCTTAAACTACTACCCACAAGGGCATCATGGAGTTGATAAGGAAGGACGACCTGTTTACATTGAAAGACTTGGCCAAGTTGATTCTAACAAGCTGTTGCAAGCCACAACAATGGACCGTTATCTGAAATATCACGTGCGGGAGTTTGAGAGGACCTTTGCTGTCAAGATGCCAGCCTGCTCCATTACTGCTAAGAAGCACATTGACCAGAGCACAACTATTTTAGACGTGCAAGGAGTGGTATGAAAGCTTCTTTTTTTTTTTTTTTTTCTGGTCAACCAAGCAACACTTGAATCATCAAACATAGAATTCTAGACCACCCACTTACAAATCTTTAACATTGAATCAAAACCAACTTTTAGAAGAGTGTTAGAGTATTAATTAAATGATTAAAATCATACTTTGCTTTCAGCTTAACCTTTTGGAATAAGTGGTGATTTAAAACGGTATGCGAATTGATATATTGAATTTGAACATTGATTTTATGGAATAAGTGGTGATTTAATAAGGAGTCTGCTTAGAAAACTTTAAGCGGGCGTTGTATGTAAGCTTGCTAACATTGATTGAAAAAGAACTTTATAGCTTCTTTTTTGTTCCTGGAATGAATTTCCTTTCCTGTGCTTCCAATTAATTACTTTTGGAAGAGGTGTATCCTAAAGTTGTAATGACTGATTTACCACAGGGGCTTAAACAATTTGGCAAATCTGCAAGGGAACTTATTCAGCGCCTTCAGAAGATTGATGGTGACAATTATCCTGAGGTATGCAGCATTGTAACTTTACAAGCTCATGTGCCTGGAGCTTCTTGGTTTGCTACCTTTGTCTGAAGATATGTTTTCACGTTCACTCATATGAACTGATTCTTCTGTCTATTGCAGAGCCTGAACCGCATGTTCATCATCAATGCTGGTTCTGGATTTAGGCTCTTATGGAATACTATTAAAACATTCCTTGATCCCAAGACCACTGCAAAAATTCATGTAAGAATTCGTCATCTACTTCTCCCAAACTACCACTGGTTTTGATCAAGTAATGCTGCTAAACAAATTTCATGATTCACTTACCAGGTCCTGGGAAACAAATACCAGTGCAAGCTGCTTGAAATAATTGATGCTAGGTATCACTTTCTTCATCAAGTTCACACACACACAAAAAAAAAAAAAAAAAAAAAGAAAGAAAATGTTGATTACAAATCTTCCTCAATAACAAGACCCTTACTTTTTAGTTACCTTGATAACAACATCTAGTAATATGCTTGATGGCATAATGGTAGGTTAAAATCTTTTCATTAAACCTCATTTACAAGCTGTTTTCCTGTATTTGTTGCAGTGAGCTTCCAGACTTCTTCGGTGGTACTTGTACGTGTGCAGACAAGGGTGGTTGCATGCGTTCTGATAAGGGCCCATGGAATGATCCAGACATATTGAAGGTAACTAAAGTATACTACTTAAATGATTTTTCACTTGAGTAATAATTTCCTATTTTGCTTTCTCAGCAACATATATAACATAAGCAATAAATGATGGAGGATGTTATTTTGATTACCCAGATGGTTCAAAATGGTGAGGCCAAATGCACAAGGAAAGCATTGTCAGGCATTGTGGAGAAGACAATCTCTGAAGATGAGAATGCATGCCCAAATGTAGTGAGTTGGAATTTGTCTTTCAACTTTTGGGTGTTTTTGATCTTCACTGAGTGTTTATTAATTGCCTAACACTTTTTTCATGTTATAACATGATGAAGAGGTACAATTCTTTCAACTCAGAATCAGGTGACTTGCAATGTCTCTCTCAAAGATTCTCAAGGGACTATGCAGAAGATCCAACACTCTCTCCTGTTCCTGAAGAAGTAAGTTTTCTGGGCTTCCATCACATTCTGGCATCCAAAACTATCTCCTGCTTAGCATGATGAAGCTAATTAATCTAACCATGTTGATCAACTTTAGCATGAATGCTTGAGGAAACTTGTACAAATCATTATACTATTAAGTGGACTCTGGAAAATCTTACACTTTCAACTGATTTATAAGAATTCGGTGATACCTTTGTTGTCTTGGTTCTTCCAAGCATCTCATTCTTAATTCATATGTCTTAAGCACATAAGGGGGTGGAATTTTTGCAACTTCATCTTGTTCACATAAACTGAAGTTACACTCTATAATGCCTAATTTTTTATCTTTGAGAAAATATCCTGCAATTTGTATAGAGATTGTTTCCTTGCTCCTCATCAGTTCATTAAAATCCTTTTATACTCAATGCAGTCTCCTGTCACCAGAAAGGGTGCCTATAACGGCTTTGCTCCAATGGTTGACAAGGCTGTGGATGCAGCTTGGTCAAAATCGGTACAAAATGATAAATTTCACCGTTCCAAAGGTACATAATGGGCCTCTTTGATACTCAAAAATTACAGACAGTTATGTGTTTGATAATAATAATAATGAACAATAAACTTATAGGCTAACTTGACCAGTTCCTAGTAAACATGTTGCAAGGTTTTCTGATTCGACGTAGAATAATTCCGGCTTGTAGTTTGTTTTCAAACAGATGATTCCCTTATTTATATTACTGCCATCAATCCTAGCCTCATACAATTTGTATTGCAAAATGTCCAGAGCAAGAACACCACCTTTAAGAGTTTTTCACTTTGCATTATACTGATTTACCAAATAAGCAGTGTATTTGGAAGAATTACTTCATGTTTTTCTACTGCAACAGGTAGTTTCCCTGTGCATGATTCTTCCAAGGCTCCTGGAGGAATAAGCTATCAGATTGTTGGTGGGATCATGGCCTTTATTATGAGCATCATCACTATGGTTCGCTTGACAAGGAACATGCCAAGGAGACTCACCGAAGCAACCCTTTATAGCGGCTCTGTTTACTATGATGGCAACATGATTAAAGGCCACCAGTTGCCATCACCTGCCATCTTCAGCAACCAGCACATGTCAATGATGAAGCGCATGGCTGAATTGGAAGACAAGGTGAATATTCTGAGCAACAAACCAGCAGTCATGCCACCCGACAAGGAGGAAATGCTGAATGCTGCGCTAAGCCGTGTCGATGCCCTCGAACAAGAGCTATCCTCAACCAAGAAGGTATATATGTATTGCCTGATTTTCTTAAATCTTGGATTCTTTCAATGAAAATGAAGCTGTGATTTAGATAACCAAATGTACTACTACTGCTTTTCTTTCTGCAGGCACTTGAGGACGCTATTGTTCGACAGCAGGAGATCCTAGCCTACATGGATAAGAAGAAGAAGAAAAAGAAGATGGTATGTTACTAAATCTCTGATGTTTCCTTACAAGTCCCAGTTGCACACATTTCATAGATGGTAGAAAATCTTTCATTTTTTTAAGTTTTTTGGACTGTGATTGCAGAACCCATTCAGCTGGGCGAGTTGATAGGGTGCTGTTTGCTGTGCTATGCTCCAAATAAAAACTAGAAAATTAACTGTAAGTTGGCGGCTGTGTTGATTTTCTGCCCCATGGATGCTGTTTAATGCATTCATTGGATGTTTCATGTTTGCTTTTTCCCAGTATTTAACTCAAAAAGGCTTTTGTATATCAAGAGTGCGTCACCCTTTTCTAATTGTGTATATTTTGAATAAATATTACCATCATGTTAGTTTTACGTAAACCTTCATGGACTTTTCCTGTTTTGATTTACTGCAAAAGTTTCCCCTATTCTGATAAAAAAAAAGGCTAAATTGCATAAGAAAGGCTATGTTTGTTTTGTTCTCAATATAAATATATTAACAAACAACTCAAAACACAAAATACAAAAATAGTTTCATCTTTATATAACAACACTACACTTTCTCAAACAAAAAACAAGAAACGCCCCCTTCCCTCCCAAAACACAGTAACAAACGTAGAGAAGTTTGTTTTGGTTCTTGGGCTTGTCATAATGTATTTTTTTTTTCTAGAGTAATGTTATTCTTTACACCCATTTTACATCGACTGAGTAGAACAGTCGTTTATAACAAGTCACATCAGTCAGTCAGTATAAAATTAGTGTGATAAATAGGTGTAAACAATAAAATTACATATTGTCTATTCTGCTCATTTTCTCAAATGAATTGGAGGATTAAATTCTCAATGTTTTGGCAATGCAACTCATCATATAAGTAAGAGGACTGGTATTGCTTGCCTTTCACTAATGCTTAAGGTATAATATCGTGACCCAAAAAGAAAAAAGAAAAAAAAAAAATTACCCTTTGCTGAAAAAATAAAGGCCCCCTCATTCCTGGTTCCCATATTATCTATTCAGTAGGTAAATCCGCTGTTTTCTGAATTAAAAAGTTATTAGTTTTCGAAATTACCCTCCTTAGCTTAAACATGTAAATAAATCATGAAAAATATTATTCTCAAGGCTCCAAAGATACAAACTCGCTGTAGTATCAAACTAGATTAACAGATAAGAAAACTCTTTGGTTACAAAGTCCCACTGTTTCCAAACATTGCATGGGAGGCATTAGATTGTACGTCAAACTGCAGAGACAGTCTCAGCTGCAAGATCAAACAAATCTTCTGCAGTACCTTCATCAGCAAAACATCTTACCAGCAGCACTTCTTTTTCTGATTAAAAAAAAAAAAAAAAAAAATTTATCAGCCACAAATACCATTGATCAAACAAAAGATTATACTACACACAAACATATGTATTTATCAACCTACCCGCAACTTGGCTTCCTCCAGACCGTCAATGTAAGCAAGCAATTCTTCTTGCCTCATTAAAGCTTCATGCAGAGCCTGATCAGAAGAAACAACACAATCAATTCATGCATCTTTTGAAAAATGCGGTCGACTAATAAATATGTAAAGAATGCATATGCTGTTATCTTTAAATCAAATCCTACTGCTTTGACACTGCAGGGATTCACAAAGAACAATGAGGGGCAATGCATGCCTAGTGAGACACAACACGACTGCAAGTCAAGAATCGAGATATTATGCAAAAACATCAAATAGTATATGACAATAAGGAGAATACAATGAGAATTATATACAGCCAGTTGTCTTTTCTTACACAAAAGATAAGCATTGGATACAAATTTATCTTTTTTTTTTTTTTTTTTTTTTTCTTTTTAAGATATAAATTTTGACATAAAATAGAACTATAGGTGAACCATATTATAGCATCAGAAGGGAAAAAAGAAAAGAAAAAGTTATATGTCACACGTGACACAAAAAGAAATGAAATGAAATACTGTGCAGTATTTCCACAAAAGCTTCAAGTCAAGGCTGAAATCCACTCCCTCACTGGATGCTACCACTGTGCATGGCAACCATCTATTGCATGTTGTGCTCACCTTTGAAATGTGAGTTTACCTGTAATGGACAGCTACAATGTGCACTGGGCAGTCCAGTGACTGGAGAGTATCTCAACCCCTACGACTACACGTTATTATCATTGACTGTTGAAAGGAATCTACAGTAATACTTCTAATGCTTTGTATAAAAACAATAAAGTTTGGGACTAGCAATTTTACCTTTTTAGTCGCAATTAGCTCTGCATCCAAGGCATCAACACGACAAACAGCAGCATTAAGTAATTCCTCTTTCTCATAAGGCATCTCAGATGGCTTTGATTGGAGTGTACCAACCTTCTCTTCAAGCTCACCCAGCCTCTTCAGCATAGAGGACATCAGAGCTGCCTTTGTGTAAGCTGGAGTTGGTGAAGGGGGGCGAAACTCCTCTTTGTCTGTTGCATCAATAGTGATTTCAGGAATATTTTGCTCATGATTAGATTGGTTTTGAGGAAGCTGCTTCATCACACGGCCAGCCACTGAACGGAAGAGAGTGAAAAGGGTCCTAAAGAAGGTCATAAGCGCCATCAAAACCCGAGCACGAATCCCTTCTGATGTAGGACGATATTTACCTTTATTTTCGGTAAAAACGAAAATAAAGAAAGTATCAAAAATAATATTGAAGCAGCACCGCTTGATCAAAATTTTATCCGTTCTCAAACAATGGAACTACAAAAGGAAAAATTGCCACGATTCCCGCTGATTGTCAATTTTATATTAGGATTTTATTTCCTTTCCTTATAGGGTTAGATTTACTATTGTTACGGGATTATGTTTACTTTCCTACTAGGATTAGATTTACTTTCTCTACTAGGATTAGATTTACTTTCTCTACTAGAAGTAGGTTTACTTTCTCTACAAGTATTTCTCTTCTATAAATAGGCTTGCTTATTATGTATAACTCAACTCATTGAATTATTATCATATCAGAGAGTTCTCTCTCAAATACTCTGCAGAATTTTATCCTTCTTTTAGCCTGCGGACTTGTTTTTTTTATCTTGTTGGGTAGAAGACGAAGACGCTTCTCCTTGCAAAATCAAAGACGCTGCTCTTTGATTAGTTACCTTTTATCGGAAAATTTGTCGTTGTCTATTTCGATGATATTCTTATCTATAGTCGCAACCCGATGGATCACATGGATCACGTGAGGAAAGTGTTGGAGGTCCTCCGTGAAAATAAGTTGTTTATCAACTTAAAGAAGTGTAGTTTCATGATGGATCAATTACTCTTCCTCGGATTTGTAGTCGGTGCCGATGGAATCCGAGTGGATGAAGAGAAGGTGAGAGCAATCCGAGAATGGCCCACACCCAAGTCAGTGGGAGAAGTAAGAAGTTTCCATGGGTTAGCAACTTTCTATAGAAGGTTCGTTCGGAATTTCAACAGTATTGTAGCACCGATCACCGAGTGTATGAAGAAAGGAAAATTCAATTGGGGTGACGAAGCCGAGCGAAGTTTTTCAATCATCAAAGAAAAGCTATGCACAGCACATGTACTTGCCTTACCTGACTTTGACAAGCTGTTTGAAGTTGAATGTGATGCATCAATCATCGGGATAGGAGCTGTGTTATCTCAAGAAGGGAAGCCCGTAGAATTTTTTAGTGAAAAGCTCGGAGAAGCAAGACAGAAGTGGTCAACATATGAGTTGGAGCTTTATGCTGTCTTGAGAGCCCTCAAGGTGTGGGAGCACTACCTGATCCAACGAGAGTTTGTCCTCTATACCGACCATCAAGCATTAAAGTTCATCAATAGTCAAAAGAATCTGATCGGATGCATGCTCGGTGGGTTTCTTACATCCAACGGTTCACTTTTTCTCTTAAGCATAAGTCAGGAAAATTGAATCGTGTAGCTGACGCTTTAAGCCACCGAGCTACCCTACTGATCACCATGAAAGCTGAAGTGACTGGATTTGAGTGCCTAAAGGAGTTATATAAGGAAGATGAAGATTTTGGTGAAACCTGGAAGCATTGCAAGGCAGGGCAACCAATTTCTGAGATATATTCAAGAGGGGTATTTATTTCATGGGAATCGGTTGTGCATTCCAAGGAGTTCCTTATGGGAACAAATAATCCGAGAATTACATGCTGGAGGTTTGGGTGGTCATCTGGGAAGAGACGAGACTATTGCTCTGGTAGAGGAGCGGTATTACTGGCCGCAACTGAAGAAAAAAGTAGGTAATTTTGTCCGACGATGCCAAACTTGTCAGGTCGCCAAGGGGCAAACCCAAAATACGGGATTATACATGCCTCTACCAATACCAAAAGCACCGTGGGAAGATGTATCCATGGATTTTGTATTGGGTCTCCTGAGAACCCAACGAGGAGCAGATTCTATAATGGTAATTGTGGATAGATTTTCCAAAATGGCTCACTTTGTTGCTTGCAAGAAAACATCTGATGCAGTTCAAGTGGCCAATCTATTCTTCCGAGAGGTGGTTCGATTGCATGGAGTCCCAAAGTCTATCACTTCTGACCAAGACACCAAGTTCTTGTCTCACTTTTGGCGAACATTATGGAGGCGGTTCGACACAGCATTGAACTTTAGTAGCACGAGCCATCCGCAGACGGACGGGCAGACAGAAGTTGTTAATCGAACTCTAGGTAATTTACTTCGATGTATTGCAGGTGACAAACCAAAGCAGTGGGACCTGGCTTTAGCTCAGGCTGAGTTTGCCTACAATAACATGGTGAATCGATCTACTGGGAAGGCACCATTTGAAGTCGTCTATGGGAGAACTCCGAGACTTGCAGTAGATCTTGCAGCTTTACCTAAGCTACCCGGTGCAAGTGTAGCAGCGGAGCATTTAGCAGAACGGGTGAAAGCTACCCAAGAGGGAGTTCGTCAGCATCTAGAAGAATCCTATGCTAAGTACAAGACGGCAGCAGACAAGGGTCGGGGATCAAAGATTTTTCAAGAAGGAGATCTTGTGATGGTGTATTTACGCAAGGGGCGACTGCCGACTGGTACTTCTGGAAAGCTGAGGAATAAGAAGTATGGTCCATGCAAGATACTAAAAAGGATTAACGACAATGCATATGTCATCGATCTTCCAGAAGAAATGGCGATATCCTCAACATTCAACGTGGCAGACATTTTTGAATATTTTCCACCAGATGAGTCAAAACTTACCTCGAGGACGAGTTCTTTTCAAGAAGGGGAGACTGATGTAGGACATGTGTGTCCTCACCCCCAAGAATAAATAGTTTACTTTTAATCATTTTCCTACTAGGAGTATATTTACTTTTCCTATTAGAATTATGTTTACTTTCCCTACTAGGATTATGTTTACTTTCCTACTAAGATTAGATTTACTTTCTCTACTAGAAGTAGGTTTACTTTTTCTCCAATGATTTATCTTCTATAAATAGGTTAGCTTATTATGTAAAACTCAATCAATTGAATTATTATAAAATCAGAGAATTCTCTCTCAAATACTCTGCGGAGTTTTATCCTTCTTTTAGCCTGCGGGCTTGTTTTTATCTTTTTGGGTAGAAGACGAAGACACTTCTCCTTGTAGAATCAAAGACGCTGTTCTTTGATTAGTTACCTTAGTCTTCCACTACGTCACCTTCAAGCGTCTTTTGTGTTTGGGGTAGGGGAAGTGTCCCTGCATGGGAAAATTAAGCTTCTTATATATGCATATAATACTGAGTCCACAAGGGAAAAGGAAAAGATGGTTTCAATAACCACTTGCTGCTTAACCGCATTAACCGTTAACAGCATAACTGCTATAATCGCTTAGTGGTTAACGGTTAGAGGTTATTGGGTTTACTAACCGTAGCCGCTAACTGCCTTTTTATATAATATATTTTTATAATTATAATTATAATAATATTTATATATATAACATAATCACTTGATTATTAAATCACAATATTTTTTTTTAGATAATTAAATTACAATTTGAGTATTAATA
Source organism: Corylus avellana (assembly GCF_901000735.1). Taxonomy (NCBI): domain Eukaryota; kingdom Viridiplantae; phylum Streptophyta; class Magnoliopsida; order Fagales; family Betulaceae; genus Corylus; species Corylus avellana. The sequence continues at coordinate 34,321,746 of NC_081541.1, read as the reverse complement.
TATTATAACTATAATTTATATGATTATATCACATGATTAATTGATTATTAAATCATTTGATTACATAATAACAAATTATACATATATAATATGACATAACACATAGGTATACCAATTCATACTAATACAACAATTAAGTATTTAAAGACTTAGTTCCAATGTATGTTATAAATTTATAAATCTATATATGTTATAAATTATAATTATACATATATGCATATGAATAATATAAATGTATAATATCAATACTTAATCATATGATTCAATGACAATTCAAATATTTTATTCAAGTTAATCATATTATTAATATAAAATGATAATGTGATTCGTATAATATCAAATTAAGTAATTGGCATTAGATTCAATAATGTGTTACTTATAACCACAATTGAAGTATTAATGTATTATCATTCTAATTTATATGATTATATAATAACAAATTATACATATATAATATGACATAAGTCATAAGTATACCAATTCATACTAATACAACACTTAAGTACCTAGAGACTTAGTTCCAATGTATGTTATAAACTTATAAGTCTATATATGTTATAAATTATAATTATACATATATGCATATTAATAATATAAATGTATAATATCAATACTTAATCATATGATTCAATGACAATTCAAATACTTTATTCAAGTGAATCATATTATTAATGTACAATGATAATATGATTCGTATAATATCAAATTAAGTAATTAACATTGAATTAAACAATGTGTTCCTTATAAACACAATTGAAGTATTAATGTACTATAATTCTAATTTTAGTAATATTATCACTATAATTGATATAATTATATCACATGATAAATTGATTATTGATCATTAAATCTTATAGTATAATATTGTGACCCAAAAAGGAAAACGAAAAAAAAAATTACCCTTTGCTGAAAAAATAAAGGCCCCCTCATTCCTGGTTCCCATATTATCTATGCGCTTGGTAAATCCACTGTTTTCTGAATTAAAAAGTTTTTTTTTTTTTTTTGACATGCCCACGCAAGAGGGGCAGGAAGATTCAAACTAGTGACCTCCGCCTCATAAGGCGTGGTCCCCAGCCGATTAATTACTAGTTTTTCGAAATTACCCTTCTTAGCTTAAACATGTAAATAAATCATGAAAAAATAAAATATTTCTCTCAAGGCTCCAAAGATACAAACTCGCAGTAGTATCAAACTAGATTAACAGATAAGAAAACTCTTTGGTTACAAAGTCCCACTGTTTCCAAACATTACATGGGAGGCATTAGATTGTAAAAATCAAACTGCAGAGACGGTCTCAGAACATCCAAAGCTTCATCTTTTTACATCAAACTGCAGAGACAGTCTCAGCTGCAAGATCAAACAAATCTTCTGCAGTACCTTCATCAGCAAAACATCTTACCAGCAGAACTTCTTTTTCTGATTAAAAAAAAAAAAAAAATTTATCAGCCACAAATTCCATTGATCAAACAAAAGATTATACAACACACAAACATATGTATTTATCAACCTACCCGCAACTTGGCTTCCTCCTGACCGTCAATGTAAGCAAGCAATTCTTCTTGCCTCATTAAAGCTTCATGCAGAGCCTGATCAGAAGAAAGAACACAATCAATACATGCATCTTTTGAAAAATGCGGTCGACTAATAAATATGTAAAGAATGTGTATGCTGTTATCTTTAAATCAAATCCAACTGCATTGACACTGCAGGGATTCACAAAGAACAAAGAGGGGGGCAATGCATGCATAGTGAGACACAACACAACTGCAAGTCAAGAATCGAGATATTATGCAAATACATCAAATAGTATATGACAATAAGGAGAATACAATGAGAATTATATACAGCCAGTTGTCTTTTCTTACACAAAAGATAAGCACTGCATACAAATTTATCTGTTTTTTCTTTTTAGATATAAATTTTGACATAAAATAGAACTATTGGTTAACCATATTGTAGCATTAGAAGAAAAAAAAAAAAAACAAAAAAGGAAAAAAAAAAAAGAAGTTATACGTCACGCGTGACACAAAAAGAAATGAAATGAAATGGTGTGCAGTATTTCCACAAAAACTTGAAGTCAAGGCTGAAATCCACTCCGTCACTGGATGCTACCACTGTACATGGCAACCATCTATTGCATGTTGTGCTCACCTTTGAAATGTGAGTTTACCTGTAATGGACAGCTGCAATGTGCACTGGGCAGTCCAGTGACTGGAGAGTATCTCAACCCCTAACGACTACACGTTATTATCATTGACTGGTGAAAGGAATCGACAGTAATACTTCTAATGCTTTGTATAAAAACAATAAACTTTGGGATTGGCAATTTTACCTTTTTAGTCGCAATTAGCTCTGCCTCCAGGGCATCAACACGACAAACAGCAGCATTAAGCAATTCCTCTTTCTCATAAGGCATCTCAGATGGCTTTGATTGGAGTGTATCCACCTTCTCTTCAAGCTCACCCAGCCTCTTCAGCATAGAGGACATGAGAGCTGCCTGTGTGTAAGCTGGAGTTGGTGAAGGGGGGCGAAACTCCTCTTTGTCTGTTGCATCAATAGTGATTGCAGGAATATTTTGCTCATGATTAGATTGGTTTTGAGGAAGCTGCTTCATCACACGACCAGCCACTGAACGGAAGAGAGTGAAAAGGGTCATAAAGAAGGTCATAAGCGCCACCAAAACCCGAGCACGAATCCCTTCAGGCGTCTTTTGTGTTTGAGGTAGGGGAAGTGTCCCTGCATAGGGAAATTAAGCTTCTTATGCATATAATACTGAGTCCACAAAGGAAAAGGAAAAGATCAATCAGTGCTATCAAATCATAACCCAAACATATCATACCCCAGAAAAAAATGGATTCAAGTCAAAACATTCAAAGGGAGGGCTGGTACCCAATGTATGTATGCCACACTACAGAGCATGTTTTAGAATTTTGTTATACAAAAATGGCGCTATGGTTTATTAGAACAGCAGCATGAAAAGTATGAGATGCACTTGATATACTTATAAAGGCAACTTAAATCCAGGAAGATGGTTTATGTAATTGTTTTGTAACACGCTAGCTTCAATCTCATTGAGACTGCAGACAGGTAAATATGATAGACAAACAATAAACCTAGGCAAAACTTTCTAACCTTTGGAAGTACAAGGCCTCTGAAGGGATGCTTGCTTCTTCCAACTAGCATCAACTGCCTTGTCAACCATTGGAACATATTCATCATACCCGGAGAAACTACCAGCATAGCTTGTCTTTCCAACCACCTTAGCCTGCATATCCATGACAATGAATTAAGCAAATTCTACGAAACAAGCAAATTTCATTATTTTGGATAGCATAATAAAGTCCTCGATATTGCCTAGTACACTACAAACATAAGTTATCAATTCGCAACACTGAGTAAAGAAGCAAGGTTTGAAAGAAATAAAGCCAGAAACTAATAAGCTATATAACCATTTCCAAACTGACCAATCTGTGAATTTATTTATTTTTTGATAAGAAATTGACACCGAGGGGAAGAGGAGATTCGAACTAGTAACCTCCGCTTCATGTCTAATCCGTGAATTCAAAACCAGAATTTGATAGGGAAACTCTCCCAAAGTGCAAATGTCATTTTACTTCAAGCAAAATAAATATCATTGAGCTACCCTAAATCATCAACCAAAAACATTGATTCTGTTATCATTGTCATAGACTCAGAAACCTACTTCTTCACGAACAGGAGTCAATCGAAGGTTTGAATAACTCTTAATTGCTTTTGGGGATGTGATGTCTTCAGCTTCAGATCCTGATTCAGCAGTGGACGTATCGCTACTTCTTAACTGCTTCAAGAAGTGACAAAAGGCAAAAGTTTGACAATTCTTAGTGAGATCAGAAAGAAATTGAAATATGGATCTATCTATAAGAACTGGTGACTCAAAAAGTATTACCATTGGGTACTGTGGCTTCGCATAAGCAACAACCTTCCCCTCGCTGTTTAAAACTTTCACAACCTGCCTAGCACGCCTTGCATCACCATTAAGAACCATCTGCAGAAATGCGTGCAAACAACCAATTTTTTCTCAATTACAAAACATGAAGTACAAGTAAAAAGCCAATTTGGCAGCAGTGAAACCTAAATAGAAATCCAGAGGCTAAAAATATAACCTTTAGTATGTCAGGGTTTTTCCAGGGCCCTTTGTCAGACCGGAGGCAACCTTCCTGATCTGCACAGGTACAGCTACCACCCAGAAATTCTGGCAGCTCACTGCATAAAATGCGAAGATTTCCACAGGTTTCGAAACATATTAGTGCACTTATGAAAGGAAGATAAGAAAACATCACAACCAAAGTATCAAACCTAGAATACCTGGCATCGATTATCTCAAGCAATTTGTTCTGGTATTTGTTTCCAAGAACCTAGAATGAATCCAAATAAAAACAAAATTATATTGATAATCAACACAATATGGCAACTCAAAAAGCCTTACAATTTTGCCACATAATGCTTTGAAACCTATGGGAAGAGGGAAAAAAAACATACATGAATCTTGGAAGTTGTCTTGGGATCTAGAAAAGTCTTTACAGTGTTCCAAAGTAGCCTAAATCCAGGACCAGCATTGATGATAAACATCTGGCAAAGAGTCTGCATAATTAAGAAATACCATAATCCAAAACTGATATTAGAACTCAATTTTTGCTCAGATGATTAATACTAAATCAATAATGAAATAACAAAAATGTCATATCCAAAAAAAAGGAGACTGCATACCTCCGGATAATTGTCACCATCAATCTTCTGCAGCCGCATGATGAGTTCCCGTGCAGACTTTGTAAAGTTCTTGAAGCCCTGAATGATTAAATGTTAGAAAGAACATATAAAGAATAATTTAGATATTTCAATTTTAAAACAAAAACATGAACTCTGCAATCAGCACCAATTATCTACAGGCTACATACCACGCCTTGAACATCTAAGATTGTAGTACTTGAATCTATGTGCCTCTTTGCAGCAATGGTACAAGCTGGAAACTTTACTGCAAAGCTTTTCTCAAACTCTTGCACATGGTATTTTACATACCGATCCATTGTTGTAACTTGCATAAGTTTGTTAGGATCAACTTTTCCCAGTCTTTCAATGTAAATAGGTCTTCCCTCCTTGTCCACACCATGATGACCATGAGGATAGTGCTTCAAAACTTCATTTAACTCTTTGAACTCAAAATCCTGATGAAAACATCAGTATAGTAAATATGGTTAAAATATAAATACGAGGAATTCAAGCAAAAATCAACTCTAATTACCTCCATGATGGTGTCAGCACCAAATTCCTTCCTCCACTGAAGCATATCAGCCCACATATGCTTTGCTTTTTCAATATCGAACTTCCTTGCTTTCAAAAACCTGTGATTAATGTAATCCTTCAGAATGTTACTATTTGCATATTTTAAAACAAGAGAGAAGAAAATCATAAACATCATTGAGAAAAACATTGACAATGCCATCAACCAATATCAAAATAAAAGCATGGGGATATGCAGAAAGAGACATGCTAGAATGTAATATTGTCAAAGAATAATAACATAAAAATATTTCAAAGACAGCTGATTTGAACATCTCAAAATTTATAGGAGCAGAAAATCCAAGAAGAGGCACATTCAGGAGGTAAGTAAAAATCCATCAAAAAATATGCGAGTATACATATATACTTCTTCCATCCTAAATGATGCATATATTTGAACTGAGGTGGAAAAAAAGACCCTGATCAATCCTATGCATCTAATAAAAGAGAGAATCATTTCAAAAAGGCACTAAAAAAATCCAGAAGAATACATAAGCAAATGAAAAAAAAAAAGAAAAAAAAAAACTATAGAAGATGACAGATAGAGCACCTCAACATCATATGGTAATCATCATGTTTTTCTGGGAGCAATTCATCCAAGAGTAGCGCTTGTCGAAATGCATCAACGGCCTTAAGCTCCTCTACATCCCTAACATCCTCAATGGAAACAGAGCTGACCCGGCCATCACTTTTTCTTCGACTGCTCTTTTTCTTGAGAGAGTGTTTAAATTTGGTAGATGCACTGATTGCTTTCTTTTTCAGAGACCCAATTCTAGTCCTCCTTTCATCCTCAGAGTTCTCAAAATCAGATTTCCTTTCTTTTCTCTCATCACTACCAGAGAAACCTTCAAAGCCTGCCGCAAAGGAACATCAGAAAATGTTAATCTACAAATGACAAATATAAAACTTGAACATCTAAAGAATATGCAAGGAAGCTACATTCTCTGTCAGCAAAATTGGCTCATGTAAGTGTTGAATTTCCATACTTAAGAGCTAAATAGCTGAAACTTCTATAAACAATATCGACACTGATATGAAATGTTTGAAGCTTTCAAAATCGAAAGGGATCAACTTCATATAACAACGCATCATCTCACAGCCATTAAAGGCACACCACCCATCATACCATGACCATCTAATCACCTCAAACTCAAAAACAAACAAAAGTGAAATTAAACCATTCACATACGCACGGCCATAGTCATAAGCATGATTTTAGCTTTTAGGAATCTTTATTATAGGAAGTCTAAATAATCATCCATTCATTATATTATTCCACTCTGAATTTTAATTTACTCCTATGCAAGTAATTTCTGCGTCAAGATCCACTGCACTTCCTAGGATATTATACCAAATGGCTTGTTCAGTTTCTCTTCTATAAAAAAAAAATATATGGATGCCATATGGCCTACTTATCAATCAATGAAATAACATATTGTCTAAAGGCTTTTAGAGGTCTAATCTCCTCGAAATGATCAATTTATGGAGGGCTTGTACCTTCTAAGTGATCAATCTTTTCTCTGTTCTTCACTAATTTATTCAAATTTTGAAAGAACCTTAGGGCCCTATCACCATTAAACCAAATTCACTTACTATAAATCCCTGCTTAAACAATTTCTTTGATAAAATTGCATTTGATTCAAAAAAGATTCATAAAAGTTTCTAAAATTTCATACATTTCACGGTTCGGGACCCCAAACAAACAAAATAATTCTTTCACCTCCAAAGTCTTCTTTTTTCTCATTATCACTAACTCGCATTTAAAAAAAAAAAAAATTCAACTCATCTTTTCCCTCAGTTGTCTCAGCAACCAAACAAAGAAGCCAAAGCGAAACCCTAAAAACCCTAGCAAACCAAAAGATTAACAAAACTGATAAATAAGGAAGGCACTCACAAGGCCTGGCGAACCGGTCCAGCGGGCCCGACATTCTCACGCAAATCGACGCAAATAAAGCTCCGATTGATCAATCAAAGAAAAACCCGCATTCCGATCAGAAATCCCCGAGAAAGAGCAACCACGACCCGAAGCCGAGTCCGATCACCAACCGGAGACCACTGACAACAATGTAGCACTACACAGTATTCTCAGTAGAAGCAAGCAACTCTTCACGGATCACGAAAAATACCAGATCAGATCTGACGGTGATAAATGCGTGGCCAGTGATACTTAACCGATCTGAGGGCCGTAACGGGTCGCCGAGTTCGAGAGGAATTTATGTTTTTTAGGAAATTAAACCAAATAAATAAAACAGAATAAATAAATCGCCGAGTAACGACGGCGATGAGAGGAGAGAGTTGTTTGGGGCTAGCTATGGTATTAAGGGGCAAAAAAGGGTGGTGTGGGGCCCGGTGGGTTTAGAGCAGATGGATGTACGCGTGTCGAGAGGGGAGAGGTGAAGGTGCATTGACCGAGGAATGTGCCGGCGGTGGGTGTAAGTAAAGTATTTGTGTCGTATGGATTGGCGTTCTCGCTGTGATTGAACAATGATTTGGTCACTGCCGGTGAGGAGCGCTGTCAGCGTTGCTGCATTAAAATCGTCTGAATTTTATTTATTTATTTTTAAATTAAATCATTATAAGTAGGACAAAATTTTCCAAATGTATGTAATTTTCATTTATTTTATTAAAAATTATGTGAAAATTATACTGCTTTTTCTCATTTATTTTGGTATGTTTCAGTATTCAATATTCAATATTAGTTACTAGTTAATTCAATAAAATTTCAAAATATTATTATTTAATACCTGAAACGTCTCAATATTTTTATTTTTCTCTAATAATAATTTTTTTTTTTTTTTTTTGAATTGAGAGATAACCAACCTCATAATTGTTTTTAAAAAATCAAGCAACCTCATAATTAGGTTGTAAATGTTGACTCTTCTCCTTATAATTTAAGGGCAGAAACTATTTTGGAAAAAAAAAAAAAAAAAAACCTTCTCTTTTTGTAAAAAAGCATTCACGTGTCTTAATAGGTCAATCGGCTAGGACCATGCCTAATGAAATGGAGGTCACTAGTTCGAATCTTCCTCCCCTTTTGTGCGGATATATAAAAAAAAAACGAAATTTTTTTTTTAAAAAAAAAAAAGCATTCACATGATCATATGGATGTCAACATATTTCTTTGCTTGATTATTGGCAGAAAGAAGGCAAAAGCTGCAAAATTGGTGACCCACAGCCCTAATTTGACCCCTTTTTCTTTTCTTTTCTTTTTCTTTTTGTCTTTGTATTATATCTCTCTTTTACCTTTTCTTTTCCTACTTGGTTTATCTTTTGTTAATTTTTGACTCTCTTTACTCCAGACAAATTTGGATACTAAATGGTGATTTTTTATCCTTCAAAAAGGTTAATTTATTTCATAGAATTGTAGGCAAAACGTACAACCCAAAAAGTTTTCTAGCAGTATATTAATCTGGCATATGTTCTTAAAATATGTGATATTTACATGTATTTTAATAAATTTCTTTCAATTTAGTTTATTAAACTATCATCTATTATTAGAACATATGATTCTCACGTGCATTTTAGAATTGGATGCTCTAAGAACAATATCAGTTTGATAATTGAATTGGAGAAACCAATTTAGAGAAAACTTTATCCAAGCCAAATAGCGTGCCAACATTGTAACGATCTAAAATTTTTTGATAACCACGTCTATGCTTATTAAGTACAATCTCATTTAATAAAAAAATTATTATAAAACTTAGTATCCATGAGTACCTTTAGGACTAGGTCGGTGGGTGTTGCAAATATATAATATCCTAGGAACTGACAATGGGTACAAGGAGTTTTTGTCACTAAAGGATATGTCATTCTGCAAAGCATCTAAATCAACTTCTACTTGTTTGATTCTTTCTAAATGATTTACTTTAATAAAAGAATATATATATATATATATATATATATATATATATATATATATATATATATATAATGTTTGTATGCTGTTAAGATGACCAAAGTTTTTGCCACTTGTCAAACAACTGGAATCCTTCTTAGATATGTTTGACTTTTACAGGTTGTTAACAACAAAAGGGTCACAGTTGGTTTTCTTCGTTAAAATTCTCTTATTTTTTGCCTCTTATTCTACTTTATTATTTTTTTTTTCTGTCGATCCAATAATAATTTGGTAATGTCATGTCAGCATACCGAGATAGCCATGTCAGCATACCGAGATAGTGTTGTGGTATATAGCATTACTCATAATTTATTATCATGTTAACTATCAACATGAAATGAAAAAGACAACTTGCTCAATAAGAATCAGAAAATATATTGATTGGACATTCTTCCAACTTGTCCAAATTATTCTAAGAGAATTATATGCTTTCATTTCAAAAAACTACCACAAGGTCAACTCAAGAACAATCATCATCACTACATGCACCCAGCAGCGACAGGTTTAGTTAGTCCAACTAGTTGATCTTTCTTCCTAATGCTAGAATGCATAAACTACTAACAACCTAACCTACAACTTGCAAAAAGATGTTGAAGAGCCATCTAACTAAATGGAATGTACACTAATCATCTTGAAAAGCCTCTAAATATACCTTTTGTTTTGAATAAAACCAATAGATAGTCTTATATAACTAATAATCACTTTTATATTGACTCCAGTTAAAGACCTCATCATCACTTTCATCAGACTTCACAGGACTTTGAGCTCCTTCGGCGGCAACATCTGCATCCTTATCTTTAACGAGTACTGCTTCCTTATCCTGCTCAGGCTTTGCCATTTCTTCCTGAGCACACATCAATAAATGCCATTATAGTAAATTAGATTAGCAAGTAGCATCAAGAGATGCTCGTGAGGGGTCAGCTTGAATGGTCGACTCGTTTGGTTAATACCATGAGATCAGTTATTTGAGTCATCCCTTAACCGATACACGATTCTTGCGAAACGAGATTGTGTATCCGGAGTTTACCCGATAGGATGCGTTCCACGTCATTTAAAATAAAAAAAAAATGGTAAGCATAAAGAGAAGCATGGCAAAGAATGATGTCATTTTGCTATAAAAGCATTAGCCATAACTAGTTAACTCAAATGATAAGCATGATCATTTCACGCTTACATGGCCTTGAGACCAGGCTTCCAAAAGTTTCCTAGAGCAGTATTCATTAATCATATTTAAACTTCAGAATTTCTATACAGTGTGCCGTAGCACCTGATCTATCGCAAAGCACACCAGTAACTTAGCAGAAGATAATAGAAATCACCAAAAAGCTTACCTTAGCTTGAGTTTTCAATTCCACCACCTCCTCCTCCTCCTCGCCTGTTACACCAACTGTGTCATCTACATTAGAGTGTTCTTCTGCCTGAGAAGCTTGTTGCAGGCGCTCAATCACCAATTGAAAATGGGAATGATCTGCAAGAGAAAATTATATTCTCACAGCAAGTTAACAAGCATGCCAACCCATGATAATTATCTTAATGAAGCTTGAAACAGAAACCATAAAATGTCTCCTATTGAGTTTGAAATGGAAATGGTTAAGCAGAGTTTTCCCCATGAGAGATAATGAATCAATAAATTTCAATCATGCCAAGACTACTAAAATTATCATCTTAGTGAAATTTACTGAGAGAGAGAGAGAGAGAGAGATTAAACATTTAAATAAAGGAATTCACCTTGGGAGCGACTTGTCAGGGCTTCAGAAAGCCTTAATGGATATTGACGCTCTTCCTTCTTAAATTTCAACTTGACTTGATGACGCGTTCGACTGGGGAAAAGTTGCTGTATCATAGAAAAATCTGTCCCAAACTGCCGAACAACCTATATCACATTAAAAAAGGGATTGGTTGAATTGTTATATAACTAGCAACAGATGGGCAGAAATTTTCCACTTGTGTATGGAAAAATGAAAAAAGAGCAATTAAATTCCAAATTCCAAGTTAAAAGATGACAGCAGATGATAAAGGATATACTACTAACCAACTCAAGGGGAGTTGATAAAATTAGGTACACCTTACTGTCCCACCCCTTTGACTCTCTTTCACTTGATCTCAAGTTTTCAGCTTTTAAACCAACATTCTTTTGAACAAAAGTTTCGTCTTCAACAAAAATCATAGCATGGAAAGTGTTTACACCGCATACTAGAACTCAGTCACATCCTATGATCATAAATGATAGATGGTTATTAATGGAATCAAGAAATGAATAAGATGTTACAGCTTTATACCTCATAGAACAGTTCTGTGTCTTGTTTTGACCATCTTGTACTGGGAGTTTTGTCCATGAAAGACTGGTAATTAATGTGAGTTTCACTTGGTTGAGCCTCATTATTCAATTGATCATCATCATCATCAGAACCTCTGCCCTGTTCTGAAGCAAAGGTCTCCTCTCCATTATAAGATGATTCCTCATTAGTGGAATTGTAAGACCTGCACAGAAAAAGAATGGTCCCAGGAAAAATAAACTAATCAAGTGCATATAACTCCAGGAGTAACAAAACCTAAATGCTCACTAACAAGCAAGTCGACCTGCTTTTCAGGTTCTTTTTCCACAAGAACTATCATAATAGCAACAGCAGCATTTGTTTAAATAACAGGTTTATTTGAAGTTCTGGATTTCATCAAATACTACATATCATCTTTCACGCCAAACAACATTGTTTGATACAGTCACATGAATACATTAGAAGCTGGCCTAACACGCCAGGGCCCTACCTTCCCATCCCTAAAAGGCAATTTTACTGTGTGATAGTTGGAGCCTTGTGTGAACTTAAACTAAAAGGTTTGTAATCCAGTTTTCAATCTCCAAGAACCCAAGAAAGTTAAGATGGAATATAAATCAGATAGACCTTTAATTGGAGGAACGTCACAATCCCACATACGCACACAAAGAATCAACCAAAAAAAGAACTAGAAACTCAAATGCTCTGGAGATGCCCACGAATACAGACATTTTTTATCTGATACAGTAAACAGGTCGCCATTAAACCTACAGATTTAGCCATAAATAATTCCTATTTAAGAATTCAGGTACCTTAAATTGGTCAAGGGCGTTTTTGATCTTGCTGTCTCTTTGCTCTGCATGAGTGGACAGGAGGGAAAAGATCAAAGAAAATTAGAAATTTTGGATCTATCATAAACAGTAAAAATACCAAAGGAAATGCTACAAGTGAAAAAGAAAAGCATCATCACAAGAATTAGAGCACAGAAAATGTACTGCTGATCGCTCCCTATACTCTGCATGCAAAATGAGATCCTTGATAGGCAACCTTTGATGGTCAATTTCATCCCACGGGGTTTCAAGTAAAGCCTTGTCCACTACAAAAGAGAAACTAATTCAATACTTCTGTCAATAACACTACTTTCATGATCCAAATACATACATACAAAAGCTTGTCTTGTAATCTTAGGGACCCAGAAATTTCATTTACCATGTCCTCTATTTCGACGAGTTGAATGAGAAAATTTTTTTTTGGCAGGTTTCTTGGTCGACTGGTCTGCTGCTTCATTGGCCCTCTTACGCTTTCCTACAGATTTTCCATTTTCAGCCTCAGGTTTCTTTGACTTTCTTGGAGCTCTTTTCTTCTGGGATGTACTCTCCGCTCTATTTCCATCATCATAGTCTTCGTCTACATTAGAAGTACTGGGAGCTTCAGCGCAGAAGCCACCATTTTCATTATCCTCATCATCCACCTCATCAATAAGTTGGAAAGCTACTCGCTTCCTCAGCTGCCTTGACGATTTGCCACCATCATTCTCTTCAACAGCTGTAGCAGTTTTTTTGCGTTTCTGAAGAAGATTTGATGCTGTAGAAGTTTCTCCTATTCCACTTTCAGCAGCCTACAATAGAAACATGCAAAGACCAGATAAAAATGAGTGAGCAAAATATTTATAATCTGTCAATCAATAATGCATAGCAAACTGTTAAAAATTGAATTACCACCTCTGCAGGAATATCAGGAACATCCTTCCGATGCAGAATATCCCCCAAAAAGTGAGAATCTTCTGGAAGATTTCTCAATTCTTCATTCATTGGAATTTCAGATGTTGGATCCGAGGCAATAAAATCATCAAACCTGATGGAGTTATCCTGAAAAGGATAGTCAGCTGCAAAGGAAGGAACTGAGCCCTCATCCATGTATCCAGTTTCAGAAGGAATCAGCTGAGGAGCCTGCAGATGCATAATAGACTCAACTTCTGGGAGAGAGATGCCTGTACTAGGTTTCTCTTTTCTTGTATTTTTATTGGGCTTGGGTTGAAACTTGCCAGTACGCCGTCCTAAAAATAAAAGAGAACAAATAAACAATTTTAAAATGCAACATAGAGCAAGAACAAATAAAGCATGGAGCTGATTTTGCACATACCAGATGCAATATTGGCCTCAGAAATAAAATCTAGGGTTTCGATGCCAGAAAAGGCCCCAGCTTCCTGAAACTAACCACAACTTTGACTTAAAAAAAGAAAGAAAAAAAAAATTAAACACACACACAGTACTTATCATAAAGTTACAAATATTCACCTCTGCTTCCAACCTTCCATTGTCAATCTGAATATCACCATCCTTGTTAGAATCAGGAGCTTCCCTACAGCTTACTGTATCTTGGGTTGTACCAGGAGAAGGACAAGTATGAGGCTTTGCAGCATCACATGTCCTGAGTGCTAAAGAGTCAAAAGAACTACAAGCTGGAATACAAAAATTTTCCTCAGTATCCTTATTATTGGAAGCAAGAAGAGTCGGCATTTCTAAAGGAGAAAGAGAACCTGCCCCATCATCATTACTGTCTCTTGTGGTAGGCTCAGGAAGAATATCACCAAAGGGCTCCAATTCAAAAGCCATGGAATCCACCTAAAGCCAAAAGAGTTTCCCAATTGGTGGAACTTAGAATTTTTTTTGATAAGTAATAAGGAAAAACCAGATTTGGGAAAGCCAATTCTCTACCTCTGATGAGAATATTCCTATGCTAGAATGCCAACCACTGTTTTTGTCAGATGTTGCAACCTCTGCATGAGCATCTTTAGAGCCAGCATCCTCTCCAGTCACAAGCTTGTCAGAAATTGAACCTTCATGGTCTTTTGAAGGCCGGTTAGTAACCACAATCTCCAAGGTAGCTACAGACATACCATCCCCATTTGTCAATTTATTTTCTGCAACTGGCTGAGCATATTGTGCTGTGTCTAAGCCTGTGGAGATTAGTCTAACAGCCTTTTCCTCTGTAGCAATTGGAGCAGATGGGACTGATGTAGAAGTTTTGTTTCCAGAGTGGGATTTAGCCCTGGGTTTAAACTTGCCACCAGCCTTAGCTGCAGAAGAATTTAAGGCCAACCTCTCAAAATGCTTATACAGGAAGAAACTTTTTATATGCAACAAGTTAACCATGGTGTGCCAGTATGACTTACATTTTGCAAGAGGATCAAGAATATCATCATATAACAGATCCAAATCCAATCCCGAGGAATCCAGTCTATCATCTGCAACATCACCAGCATGAACAGATGGTGCTGCATCTGAGCCAGTGAAGTTAAGTGTAGGCTCAGGAAAGATGTCAGCAGAAGGGTCCACATCCAACCCCGTAAAGTCTGCCTAAAACCAATAGTTTTATGGTAATAGAGCTTAGATTTCAACTAGCAGCAATGAACAATATAATTGTAGAGAAACATAAATCTTTACCTCAGTCTCCGATTGCCTAAAGCTTAAGTGCCAATCATCATTGATGTCAGACACTGCAATCGCTGAAGGTAGAGCATCTATGGAGCCCACATCCTCCCTGGTCGCAACAGCTTGAGATGGAGGGTTCACTAATATGGATTGTGTGGTATCAGCTAAGTTTGGAACTCTTGAGAACAAATCCTCATTACTTTTTACAAATTCTTCTGCTGAGGTAACTAGAGATGAACCAACTGTATTATTCAATTTATTGTCTACAGTATCAGCAGGCTGAATGGTTTGAGTGGCATCCACATTGGTGATGGGCAGTACAACAGCCTTTTCCTTTGAATCTCTAATGATTGTTGAAGGAACTGAGGCAGATGTTCCTTTTCTAGGCCGTGGTTTAGCCTTGGGTTGAAATTTACCACCAGCCCGAGCTGCTAAAAAAGCCAATATTAAACCAACTCATTCACACACAAACTGAGAAGAAATATGACAAGTCAACGCATCACTTACTAGGGTTGATAGCAGGTTCATCAAGAAGATCATCAAAAAGGTCCATCTGAGAACCCTTTGAATTTGTCTAACACCAGCAGCAAAGTTTACACATAATAGTCTGAACCCTTCAGGTGTTCAGAACGCCTACCACTGGAACAGTGGTCCTTATGGTGTACCCTCAATAAACCTATGTAGATTGCAAACAATTAACACTAAAATTAAGTTCAATAGACAGTCGCAAAAGCCTTCTAAAAATCTCAAACTGAACAACATGGAGAATTGTTTTTTCCCATCCACTTTGAGGGGGGAAAAGGGCTACCCTACGAATTCTCAATCGGAATATCCAAGAGATAGGATTGAAATATTAACATTCAGACTGACTGATATTTAACCATGAAGCATAGCATAATGAAACTGTCATTGCAAATCTCCAACTAACATGATCAAAAATAATCTTTATAGAAGAACTTTATTCTTCCAAGGAAAATTCTGGTAAAAATAGCAAGATCACATATTTGTTTAAACATAACTGTAGTGGACATAAGTTTCAACACAAATTTTTAGATGTTCTTATAGACCAGAAAGCTACATTACATTCCCAATTCTCAAAAGTAAAATAGTCAAATATTTAAATCTCTTCCTTTGTGTCATAGTTTGATACATTAGTGAAACTAAAATCTTCACTCAACTGAGCCTGGAAAAAATATTTGGCTTGCTTAAAATCCAGTAGTAACCTCAAATGAGTGCTAACTCCTACATTTTATTTATCTTACCAGGCAGATTAATTATACTGTAAAGTTGAAATTTTGAATATTAAATGAAATACTTCATAGTTTAAACTTTACACCCAACGAACACATTTGCAGCTTAAACCCATCCCAAATGTTACACTTCACTTTGGCGCGAACCCGAATTCGTTGGGGAATTTTACCAAACAACTGGTGCCCTTGATTTCAATTGAGAGCTAAATGTTACATTGTGTCAAGCTTAATCTAATTCTCTGTCTTTCTTAAGCGTTTTCTTCTCTCTCGGCTAAGAAAATTGAAAGCTAATCACAATTCACCAAAAGCTTGAAGAAAGGAAGCATATGAACTTATATATATATATATAGTAGCGAGTAGAGAAAAGAAAACTAAAGAAAACCGTAGGATTACCTGCGTATCGTCGTGTACGACTAGGGTTTGGGCTCTGAACTTGAGCCCTGCGATTCAAGGGTTTGAGAGGGAGAGTGGGGTGAGAACGTGGCGTTTCTAATAAAATACTATTAGTGCGCGGAAGTTGAACGTTACAAGCCCCGTGGCCTAGTGGTGCTCTTGTACGTGACATAGCATGTGGTCTCACGTTCGATCCACGACTCCATCCCCCATTTAATTTATTCATTCATGGGAAATTCAGAGGAGGGAGATAAAAATTTAATTTATTCAGTCCGGTCCAGCTCTTTTACAGCACTCAATAGTAGATCGACACGTCAGCTTACAACACAAAAACGAATTAAAACTAAAACACCAGATAAATTTCTTTTGCATGTTCATTAGTTTTGCTTCCAAAGACAAAATCAGCTTGCAGAATGCAGATGAAAACCATTCAACGGGCAGAAAAGAGAGCGAAAGAGAGAGAAAATACTATATATATTTGCAACAAGCTCACCTTGCTGGAAGGAACAAATCGACGAAGATTTGCAACCCAAAATACGGTGGTGTTGGGCAGGGGCGGCAGCGAATAGGCATTGAGCAAGGGCGTGTCTTTACGATCTGGGCTGGGTTTTGTCCAAATTTTTTTGTGGTGTTTTGGCCGGTTGAGTCATGGCTGTTTGAGGGGTTTAGGTTGGTCGATTGTTCTGTTTTGGTTGTGGTGGATTTGCCCTATTTTGGGTTTCTGAGGGGTTCATTCACGGCCGTTGTTGATTTTCTGTTTGATTCTTGGTGGTAGCCGAATGGGTTGGTTTTTTTTTTTTTTTTATCAAAAGATGAAGAGTTCGGAGGGAGAGATAAAACCAATGCAGCTTTTCAGTTTATTTATTTATTTATTGTATAGAAATAGAGCTTTTAAAAGAGTTTTTTTCTTTTTTTTCTTTCGTAAAATCTTCATTTTTAAGTTTTTTTTTTTTTTGTCAAAAGTGCATTTCGGTAATTTTTAGGTTTTTTGACCTCTGCTTTTAATTTTTTTACCAAACGAGTATTTTTTTTTTTCAAACAGACTTTTTGAGTGTTAAAAGTACTTTTAAGCTCTTCAAACGCAACTTCAAACAAGCCCTAAGTAGCTTTAACATTTCTATCCAGTGTATTTGTTCCTATTTTATTCGGTTTTACTAGTTGACGTGTTTCCATTCTATTGGATGCTGCAAAACTCATGTTTTGCAGCTCGACCTGATAGAAGGTTTTCCCTTTATAAAATCCATGGATTTTTTTATTTTTTATTTTTTTGCATTCAATTTAAATATTTCACTTAAAACATATACATTAGTAGACGACTCAAACTACAAAATAAAAAGGGGTAACTTTACTTTAGACCCCTTAAATTATCACGCGATTTGAGAAGTCTTCCAAACTTCAAAACCTTTCAATTTAGACCATTGAACTTTCAATTGCAGCTAATTTGAACCCCCGTCAGATTTATCAGTTAACTTTCCTGATTTACCCCTAAAAAGACCAAAATATCCCTCATTTGTTTTTACTTTATTTTTATTTTATTTTTTAATTTGGAATTAAGAGTAAATTTTTGAAATTTTATAACAAAGTCAGGGGTATAAACGTCATTCTCTCATTTTTAACATTTTAAATATGACATAAAGATTCAAATTGATTGCAATTGAAAGTTCATGAGTTCAAATTAAAAGGTTTTGAAGTTTAGAAACTTATCAAATCGCTTGATAATTTTTATTTATTTTTATTTTTTTCTAATTTAAAAGGTGGGAATGGGCGACCAGTGTAGTTTCCCCCCTTGGGCGTTACCATCGGGGTTCCCACCCGCTGTGGAATGTCCGATTTGAGCTATAGCTACTGCCAGGAAAAGCGAGCCCGTCACCACAACTCCACAAAGGTATAAGCCAGTAGAGCCCTTTCAAAGTAGCTTGATAATTTAATGGTGTAAAGTAAAATTTTCCAAATAAAAACATTTAGAGTGACTGTAGGGTCATTCTAACTAGAGAAGTGACCCTGCCGCCACCCTTATCCTTCATTGAGGGTGGCCCACACATCTTTTTTCCACTTTAATTTTATTATAAATAATACATTTTTTTTGTTTAAAAAAAAAAAATCTCAAAATAAGCATATTCTGACATATCCGCACAAAAGTGGGAAAGGAAATTCGAATTAATGACCTCCGCTTCATTTAAACGTAATCCCAACCGATTGAGCTACTACTTAGAGTCAAAATAAGCATATTCTATATATTAAGAAAAATCTTCTCAAATTAAGACTACACTATAATGCAATTCTAGAAAAGTATATTTACATCAATGTTGGTTAGGCCTGGGCAGCTTCGCATCAATTATTGGTAAACGACAATGGGGGGTTTTTCAAGCTGCGGAACTGGGAAGCTGAAAACTGGGCTGAGGACCCACTGAAAAAATAATTCAAAGAAGGCATTAATGCTGCTCGACCAAGGCCCAAACAAAAAACTCATGCAACAATGTGTAAGAATTATCCGTATTGCGTGCAGATCTAGATGATTTTAGTCCCACTTGTTCGAAAAAATGCTCAAACGATTTGTCCGAACAAATAAATTCGAGGGAAAAATATATTTTATCTTTTAAAGTTTCACATGATTTGTAATTTGGCTTTCAAGGTTTAAAAATTGGTAATGTACATTAACAAAGTATCAAAAATTCGCAATGTAACCCGTCTGTTTATAATTTTCGTTTTTTCTTATAAAAATTATTGAAAATACCAACAAAAAAATTGAAAATGACCAAGTTGCCCATTTTGCCCGGATGGAGGGTGGCCAATAAGGGGCCAAATGGAGGTGACGGGCCACTTTACGATTGGCCAATAAGGGGCCAATTGAAAAAGGGATCCGTATAAACGCAATGATGAGGCGGCCGAACAGTCGTGTCGCCTGCCATATTCGGATGACAAACTCCGTATCTTTGCATGCAATATTTCGGGTACGATATAGATATAGTTGATGGGGGTCACAAACAACCCACTACGGCCATTTGCTTTAGCTTTCCAGATCTGCAGTGCCCACGATCATGCTTTTCTTCGCGACGAAGGAAAAGTTTCAATTGGAAGATCGATGAAATCCATTGTACCACAAAAACACAATCATCTGTACGTTTGACAACGATGGTAGTGGGAGAAGACTATTTGCTTGAAGAAAAAAAACCCTCCTTTTGTTTACCATCTTAATATCTCATGCTTTGGATCTGCACTAATAAACTCGTGCACAAAGAAATAACTTTAATTGTGTTTTCTCATCATCATGCATTATATATGTTTCTTCACGTGCAATGTTACTGCTATGGCTGCTATCCTTTGAAAACGAGAGCCGTGTCGGCAAATGGAGCTCCTATAAAATGGAAAAAATTGGTCATTGGGAAGTCTCTAATTTTATTTAGAGAAGATTGAGGACACTCTAATACTTAAATCAGTAATATAAAAATTGAATCGAGCATAGAAGAAGAGAGAGGGGCCGTACCTAGAGACGTGTGACTCTTTTATGGGATACTCTGTAGGTATGGTCTCGGTTATAGTCCTTTGATATTGTTGAGTTATTTTTTCCGTTTATATAGTGGGATGTTTAAGTGGGTCTTGACATATTTATTGTACCAGCAACAAGTATTACAAATTGACCTAACATGACTCTAGAAATTAAGAAATAAATTCTAATAAATGTAATAATTTGCATAAATATCATGGAAACGGTCACATCAATTTATAAAAAGCTTTATCCAACAAGGTGAATTGCCAAAATAGAAAAAGAAATGTGAGAAACCAATGGAATGATGCTAGGTAATTTGCTTTCATTGGTCAAACGTTCTCATAGTCATAGAGAGATAATAATAAGAAGAAGAAGAAGAGGAGGAGGAGGACGAGGAGGCATTTCTTTTATGAGTTTAATTAATGTTTCCTGGCGTCATGTTGTAAGATTAGTCAAAACTCAAAAGTAGTGTAAAAAGCCTAAATCACCCATTTTTGTCAAATCTTTATCTAATGAATATATAAACATATCTTGACTTCTGTAGCTTAATTATGTTCAAATCCATGGAATTAATTTAAAATCTATTGTAACCGCATTAAAAAAAAAAAAGAAAAAAAAAACCATTTAAATTTGGAAAAAGATGCTCTCCATGATTAGCATGCTTATTGAAATATTAATTATATAATTAATTTATAAAATAATTGATGATCTAATGCTTGCTTCAAAGAAAGTACAATTGAACACTACTTAACTCAACTTTTTCTTTTTCTTTTTCTGTTTTTTTTTTGATTTGATGTTTGATTTAACACCTACTTTTTTCAACTCAACCATTTTTTTTATTTAATCTAATTAGAAAATATCATTACTAAAATTTTATATATATATATATATATATATATAAGGGTGGTGGTTGAACCAGTCCTAAGAGTTTGAGATAGCTAATCTAGGGGTGTCAATGTGGGCGGTTAAAAACCGTCCGCTAACCGTTATAACCTCTAACTGCTTAACCGTTTAACCGTATTAACCGCTAACCGCCTAACCGCTATAACCGCTTAGCGGTTAGCAGTTATTGGGTTTACTAACCGTAACCGCTAACCGCATTTTTTATATAATATATTTTTATAATTATAATTATAAAAATATTTATACATATAACATAATCACTTGATCATTAAATCACAATTTTTTTAAAAAAATAATTAAATCACAATTTGAGTATTAATATATTATCACTATAATTTATATGATTATATCATATAATCACTTGATCATTAAATCACAATTTTTTTTTTAAATAATTAAATCACAATTTGAGTATTAATATATTATCACTATAATTTATATGATTATATCACATGATCAATTAAATCATTTGATTATATAATAGCAAATTATACATATATAATATGATATAACTCATAAGTATACCAATTCATACTAATACAACAATTAAATATTTAGAAACTTATTTCCAATGTATGTTATAAACTTATAAGTCTATATATGTTATAAGTCTATATAGGTCTACATATGCATATGAATAATATAAATGTAAAATATCAATACTTAATTATATGATTCAATGACAATTCAAATACTTTATTCAAGATTTCAAGTGAATCATATTATTAATGTACAATGATGATATAATTCGTATAATATCAAATTAAGTAATTGACATTGGATTAAACAATGACCAATGTGTTACTTATAAATACAATTTAAGTATTAATATATTATCATTATATGTTGTGACAGTTGTCTGAATTTTGAACTTTTTTTTTTATATGTTGTGTTGATTTTTTTTTTTTTATATGTTGTTTTTTTTTTAAAAAAAAATTAACCGGTTGTGATTTAATATTTAAGGAAATTTTTTTAAAGTACAAGTAAATGTAAATTTTTGGTCAAATATTTTTGATTTTTCAATATGGGCCATTTTTATAGCAATTGGGCCCAAGAAGACACTAAAAATACAAAAAAAGTAAAAAAAAAAAAAAAGTAAAAAAAAAAAGCCAAAAAAGGCTCAAAAAGTCCACAAAAAAAAGAAAGCCCGAAAAGCCCAAAAAAAAGCCCAATTTTGAAAAAGCGGTTAGCAGGTGGTTATCTATTTCACTAACCGCTAACCGCTAAGCGGTTAACGGTTGCAGTTAGTGAAATCTACTAACCGCTAAGGCGGTTACGGTTAGCGGTTATTACCAATAACCGTTAACCGTAACCGCCTTGACACCCCTAAGCTAATCCACGTCCAAGCAATTTTTGAGAGTGGCTCAACCACCCTCGTCTAATTTGGCCACCCCCATTAGTTTCAGGGGTGGCTCAGCCACTCTTAAGGCATGATTAATTACTATCAAAACATAATCTCAATTCTTTTTTTTTTTCATCGATATTCATAATTTTGACCAAAAAAAAATTTAAAAAAAAATCACACATCCAAACAAGTATATTTAAGCGGTTTAGAGTCAAGCAGAAAAAAAGTTTTACAAATGTCATTGATTCTTGTTGCCTCATGGACCCAACAATTTCACCAACAATCTTGGTAGGGATCTCCTACAACTGAGGATTTCCTCCAATTTTTATTGTCAGTTGTAATTTAATAGAAATATGAAGAAATTAGTAAGATCTTTCCTTACTCGGACAGAAACTCTTTGTCCAACCGACCGACCAGAACAAAAAGTCTCGCTCGCTACTTAAACAAAAAGCCCTCTCTCTCATGTGGAGCTGTAAACCCCTCTCCATCAAATAAATAAATAAATAATTGGCCAGAAATTATATATAACACGTGGGTCTACTTTGATAAAAAGAGTGAAGATTTGGAGGAAGATCTTGAGATTATGGGGTGGGTGTGACTTGTTAGAGAGTTCCCCCACAGCCTGTTCAGACCAATGCAGAGGAAAATAATAATATCCCTCTGAAAAGGGAATCTCCAATGTCTACAAGTTCAATTACAAAATACCCTTGGCAATCATATGAAGAATATATAAAATACAAGGTCAGTTTGGACAATACGAGCAAATCCTTGATACTCGACGGTGGACCAAGCTCCAAGGTACAAAAATTACTAGCCCCGCACCTAAATTAACTTTTTCCAAAGTTAGGATGACGTCAGAAATCAAGAGAGGAACGTCAGGAAACCGCAAACAAATATCTAATTTTGGTACAAGAAAGATATATCGCAACATCTGGGGACGTGTACTTTTTAACACCATACTTTCACGTTTTTTTTTTATTATTTTTTTTATTTTTTTATATATATAATATAATGTTTGATTAGCTATTAATTCAGTTTAAATTATAAAAAAAAAATTTATAAAGTTTAAGGCAACGTTTTTCTTCAAATTGAGTTTGATAAATTTCCTTCAGTATAGTCTATAAAAGTGATATGTATCCCTTGAACATATGAGATGCACATTATTTTTTTAATAGTACAGATACAGTTTGAATAAATTTTTATTAAAAACTTATGTGTATCTCACATGTTATTAAAAAAGGAGATACATGTGACATGTCACATTTATAAACTAAGTTGAAAAAAATTCCTCCTACTCAAATCGGGGGAAAAAACTGTCTTATGAGCCAAATAGAGGGTTGGCTGGTGGTCCGAAATTTGTTCAAACTAATAAGACTTATAAAATTTTTCCTAGATTTAGTGTCTAAATTTATAATTATTTTATGAATTTATACAAAAAGGAAAAAGAAAAATAAATTAAACTATAAAAATATGTAGTCTTAATTCATGAGAACATAAATTAATACTTTTGAACTTAAATTTGGGGTTTTCATTGTAAAACCACTGAGACTATTTCTATAAAACCTTAAAGTTTTCTTTTAAATTAGGTTGAAGGAATTTTTTTTAATTTAGTCTATAAAAGTAACATGTGTACATTTTTTTAATAACATGTGAGATACACGTAAGTTTTTAATAAAATGTATTCCAACTTTGTCCTTTACATGTTCAAGAGACACATGTCACTCTTATAGATTAGGTTAAAAGAAATTTCCCTAACTCAGTTCGGAAAAAAACTTTGTCTTAATATTTATTTTGAACAGAAATTTCTTTCAAACCAATTTAGAAGAAATATCTTTCAACCCATTTAAAATAGTATCAAGTGTTTATAAACATTTAAAATACACATTAAATTTAGTCTAAATTAGTAAACTGATATTAATGACGTTAAGAATTTAATATGTCTTTTAAATATTTATAAACATTTTGCACTATTTTAAATGGGTTGGAAGATATTTCTTCCTCCTGGTTTGGAGGAAATTTTTGTCCATTCATTTTTCATATTTTTTAATTTTTTTTTTATAAATAAAATCATCAAAAGATTTAATACAATATTTTTCAAATCGTTACCAAAATGAGACATTTGTGATGTGACAATATTTATAATTTCTAAACTTTCTTCTGCTAAGAAATATCTCTTCTATATTATTAATTAAAAAAAAAAATCACTTTTCAAGTGTGTATTTCATATATATATATATATATATATATAACCTTCATAAGGCATTAAAATATTTTTATTAAAACAAAAAATAAATATTTAAGTGCTAATTAATTAATAAATTTAACCCCATGATGTAATCTAAAGATTGTTGGTTCCCAGCTGGAAGTGGAGGGTTGTGGAGTCTTCTCCTCTCTCCCCCCACCTCACATGTCCCATCAACTTTTTCAACTACTTTTTCTCACAGAGGAGATTCCAAAGTTCTTTTTCTCCATTGTTTCCTCATTTCTTATTTTGGGCTTCCTTTTTTAAAATAATTAAAAATCATTTAATTCATCAACTTGCTGGTCCATTTTGTTCTATAAATTCATTTCCCAAAACTCCTCTAAGCCCTCTTCTCCTTCGCTTTCTCTTCCTTTTCTTTGTACTTTACATTACTCTTACAGTTATTTTGGTGTTTTATCCCGGCTCTGAAGAAGCTCTGGCTTTAAGCTGAAGCTATCTTTCACTTCTTGTGATTCTGATTTTCTGAGTCCAAAATCAAGGACCCATCTTGGGAACCTGCTGATTTTTTTTGTTTTATTTTTCCTTCAGAAATCCTTGCTTCTTGAATCTCAGGAAAGTCTCCAGCTTTTTACATGCTGGGTTGGGGTTTGTAAACTCCGAAGTCACAATTTTTATCAGAGACAGAGTAGCTGTTCTTCCCAAGATTTATCTTGATGCTCAACATCTTGTTCTTGATGTTTGAGATACATGTCTCCAATTCTTTGTGAAATCCTCCTTTCTGGGTGTATGATAAATTCCTTATTCAGGCGCAGGACCCATTTAGTTCAATCCTTCTCAGTTGTGTTCCTTTACTGGTTGTACTACGTTTCATGATTTTCACCCCCTCAAAAGTTTGAATATTAGGCTAATAATAATATTATTGTAACCATATTGCTATAATATATCTGCTATATTAATATTAGTGTGTTTTTTAGTATCTGGGTCCTGCAAATCTCTCTCAATTTACTCTTTTTACTGTCAATTTTGTCTGCAAAATATCTGTGGTTCATGGCTTCCTCTAGCGGCACATCTTCAGGGACATCTCTGATCCAGAACTCTGGGTCTGAGGAGGATTTGATGGATCAGAGGAAGAGGAAGAGAATGATCTCCAATCGAGAATCTGCAAGACGATCGCGGATGAGGAAACAGAAACATTTGGACGATCTGATGGCCCAAGTGGCTGAGCTGAGTAAGGACAACAACCAGATCATCTCCAGCTTGAACATAACGACACAGCATTTTCTCAACGTTGAGGCTGACAACTCAATTCTAAGAGCTCAAGTGGGTGAGCTCACCCACAGGCTGCAGTCTCTGAACGAGATCATCACCTTCTTGAACAACAGCAATGGGGTTTTTGGAGCTGCTGGGGAAACAAGCACCTTTGCTGAGCCAAATTATGGCTTTTTGAACCCATTGAACTACTCATACTTGAACCAGCCTATCATGGCTGCTGCAGACATGTTTCCTTGCTAGTCTTGGAGGTTTAGATAGAGTACAAAAGAGAGGGGTTTTTTTTTTAATGTTAAAGTCTTAAGGAATAAACATTATATGAAATATGAATGAATCATGCAGCTGGGTATTTAGATGTTATTTTATTATATTTATAGGCTTCTTGGTCTGTAAATGGTGGCTGTTATTGCAGTGGGTTTGTGGTGGGTTACTGCAGCTATTTTGTAATAATATTATATATTATTGAACTAGTTTTTGTTAAAATCTGTGTACTTTGTGTGAATGCTAACAATTATCATATATCTTTTGCTTCTGTTTGACTAAATTACTACAATATTCAGATTGATAATGGCCCTTCTGCTTTGTTTTATATATATATATATTTGAGTGATAGAGCCTCCTTGCCAGCGACGTATTCTTCTGCTTTGTTTTATCATTAGGTTTGACAAAGTGAGGAGAGCCATTCATGTCAAATAGAGCATGTGATTCCCCTCTAATTTTGGTTATTATAATAGTTTATTAAATTGATATGTGTCTTTTAAGTCGTGTAATTTCTTTCTATTAAAATTGGAAAAAAATTTTACCTGACTTGAACTACTAATACTTTTGTTTTGTTCGATAATAACTTTGTTCTCTATCTTTTAATTTTTTGATCTTAATTTAAGATATTAACAAAAAAACTCCAAACAAAAAAAAACATTCTTTTAAATAAATAAATTGTTTTAAACAGTTATGTCACATAAAAACACTTTTTAAGACTAAAAATACCTATCAATACACTTTTTCAAATATATATGAGTAAAAGAACTACAATAATATAACAATACAAGAGAAGAAAATTACATAAACCAAATCAAAAATCAACAAAGTAACATTATTCATGTAGCAATCAATTCCATAACTTTGGAGAGGATCTTCAAGATGGAAGGAGGATGCAAGAATGGTGTCAGCAATGATAGTTGTGGCGGGCCACGATGGAAAGTTGTGAATGCCATGGACAACATCCAAAAAGTTTTTAACTTTAGACTACTTGCAGAATAAGTTGTGAAGGCTAAGAGTTATACTTATAAGTAGAGAGTGAGTCCTCACCTTAGGCTGTAAGATAAATGACAACAAAGTCAATATATCATATGGTTTAGATCGGATTTGGAGTCTTTTTTGTTGCAAAAGGTTAGAGGAGCAGAGGTAAAGATCTGTCAAATTTACCTGTAAAACAAAGGATGGAAGTGGCATATGTAACCACTGCGCGCTATAGCGGCGGGTGGCATACACGCGCTATAACAAAGGACTTCGGTGAAAGGCTTGGAATGGAAAGCTTTTTTCTTTTTCTTTTTTTCTTAATTGCTGAAGGGACAATCCTTCTATTTACTCACCTTCTAAAACAAATTAACAAACATACCATTTTTTTTTTGGGACAGCGTATGTTATCTATAATTTGATCACACTTGGAATATGTTTGGAAATATGCTCCTTAATCAACATCAATTCATTATCAACCTTAGGCAAGGGAAGTTTGATCTTAATGTCATTAAGGATGTTCTAAGTCTCATCAACTGTGTCAAGTTATGAATAGCCAAAGAAGTTTACAAAAATGATCACTCATTTGTGTATAATTCATTAAAATGGATCATCCCCAACAGCTTAACTTGAAACATCATCCACTCTCTTATTCGGCTCAACAAATTTTTTCCCAATTTTAATTAAAAAAATCACATATTTCTATTTTAACTGTCTACTTTCTAAAACATCTATATTTCACTATCTATTTCAGCTATATACTTTAACAATTATATCTAAAATATTTTTTATGTTCCAAAACACCTATATCCTAAAATAATGTGCAATTTTTATCAAAAAAAATCCAAAAGGTTTTTTTGGTAGCGGAATGAAACTACATTTTTATTCAATTTACATCTGACTAGCCAAAACAATCTTTAATTCGCTGAATGTGAACGCTCTTAACTTTGTATCGAGGATTGACGGTGACAACCGACAAGGAGCCACCTTGACTCCACCCTCTATACTTTGTATTTGCCCCAAAAAAACTAAGTAAAAAAATTTAAAAAAAAATTCAGGCATGGTAATGGTGATTGGTCAATGTGTGTGTGTTTGTCTACGTATTATCTAAGTTTCAGGTTACTTCCAAAAGGGGTTGTGGGATTTTATCTTTTTCACAGCCATAAAGAAGATTGTATGGATTGGTATTTATACCTTTACCTTTTACAGTGTTTCGTGGGCAGGAAGGGCCATTTCTATTGTCTTGTTAATTGTTTTCTTTTGGATCATAACGTGGAATTCAACTCAATAATGTGATGAGATCAAGAGCCAAAATGACTCTCTTGGATGCCAAGGAGTAAAGTAAAAAGTAAAAACCTAGAAGTCAGCATTGTTACCACTCACATTTTCAATGAATTAAGAACAAAGCCCAAATAATGGGGTGAGTGGGCACAAGTACACCTAAACACCCTTCAATGGGTCCAGATCTTTTGGAATTTTTTATTCAAATTTGATGAAATCCGGACAGAAATAAGGGAGGGAGTGCAGGCGTGGAGCCACTAGGGTGTAAGGTCTTTATGTTTGAGCACTCGAACGAAAGTTTTACCTTTTGAACTAACTTTTGGGGTTGAGAGAGATTCAAGACCACCCAACACTGGTATTAGAGCTCATATTCAACCAACAAGTTTCGGCCCAACAGTCCATGGGAGAAACATGTTGTCTCTGCTCTGACTCAAAGCTCAATGCGTGAGGGAGAGATTATTGGTGTTATCTCACATTGGTTGTGGAAGAGGCTAGTGGTCAGTTTATAAGTGTAAGAGAAAATCTCAACTCTAGAACTAGTTTTCGGGGTTGAGAGATGCCGAAAACCACCAAACACTTATATAACCTTATTAGAAGAAACAACATGGTCCAAGCCATATTAATTACAAAGAATGTTAGGCGCTCTCCTGGTGTTCTCATAATCCTATATGGATATTATTTTTTAAAAAAGTAAAAAAGAAAGGGGCAATTATTTCTCACTTGGATTTTATAAAATAATATCTACGTAAGACTAAGAGAACACCTAAAATTTTCCTTAATTACCATAGTAATTTGAATGCATCAAAGAAGGCCTTTGGCCAAACATTTATGGGAGGAAAAAACAAATGATCAAGAAAGTGAGGAATAAAGTGGAAGCAATAAAAAAAGTTAATCAAAGATATTAACACATAGTTAATTAAGCTTAGGAGAAGAGTTTTAGGGTTTAGAAAAAAGCCAAAAGGGCACATGGGTTTCTTAAAGAGTTGAACGAGAGTGCTCCTGTTGTGCAGGAACCAGTCCCACGTGCAGGGAACAATGTTTTCAGTGCAAGTACACAAAAACACATGCACCCAATGCCATTTTCAGAGCACAATACTTTTCTTTAGTGAAGGAAAATTTTCTAATTAATCTTACATTTTTTTAATAAAAAAAAAAACATTGCATGTTCAATTAAAAAAGTATTGGTCGATACTAAAAGTTATATTTTTATCTTACGATACTAATATTACAGTCATAAGTTACAATCAGCTTTTGAACTATTATTAATGTTAATAATATTATTATTATTATTTTTAAAAGTTGATTGAGACTATCAAGTCATTATTGTGAGATAATTATGTAATATAAATATTATATTACTTTTAAAAATAGATGAGAGAATCATTTACTTTAAGGACGAAAGATTTTTTTTTTTTCAACCTAATTTGAATGAAAACTTCGTCCATTTGCACATATTGCAATTGGTTTTGGTTTGCTTAAGTTACAATTGAAACTGAATTTGTTGATTATATAACAAGGTTTCAGTCTGAACGGGTCTAGTTCCAATTCAAGCCAAACTCTTTTTTCCTTTTTTTTTTTTTTTTTTTTCCTAAAACAAAAAAATTATTTATATTTTATTTATTGGGGGTGTAGACATCCGTAAAGCACCCATCAAGTGAAAAAGCCAAATGAAATGGCAAGTGGGCTCCAACTTTATATTTTTTTGTTGTTGTTGAGAAATAGACTTTGGTTTCCTTAGGATTCCAATCCCTCTTGCACGAAATCAAACAAAAAATATATATATATATTTTTTAAAATTAAAAAAAGGTAAAAGGAAAAAGAAAAAGAAAAAGAAAACCTTTTAGAAAGAAACTAGGGTTCGTCACCCTCTCTATCTATTTGTCCTTTTTAAGCCACATTTTTCTTCCACAAAATACAAAACATTGGAAGGGGACAAGGGCTGTCATGTTTTAGTCACAACCTAAATCATGGTTCCGTAACCATTTGTGCATCTTTCCTTAATTCTATTTTCCCGAAAGCAACACTTAAGCTAAGTCAATAATCACAAAAAGACAAACTAAAGTAGCACACATTATTTGAATAATCCAACCGCCCTAGTCAAGATTCTCTAAAATTATGCCACCTGAGTTATGCCTTAACAACAAGAAATTAGATTCTCTCCGGTTCAAATGATCGAAAAGAGTCGGTTCTTTGAAAATGATGGATAAAGTTCTTTATTTCTTTAAGGAACAGGCTCCTCTTCGGTTCAGATTCATTTTCAAACAACGAACCCTACCTCTTAAATTATCTGAAAGAGATAGATCTTACTGTCTTCCTCTCTTAAATTGTTGTGAAATTAGAACAACTTAATTTTAGGAAATCCCAAAAAAAAGTGTATAGAAACTAGTGGGTTGAAGTTTACAAAAACTAACAGGTTGGGTTTGCTGGAAAACATGTGGGGTGGGCACTATAAAATAAAATGCGTCAAAACCATGTGGTCATATGAATAATTCTTTTTGAGTACTTTTAGTCAATGGTCATCGACTCATCTTGTATTTCTTCTTTTTCGGAAATTATTTAATTAAAGAAGAGATCAAAATCATATGCTCAGTTTGCCTAGATGAATTATTCATAGATTAAAAAAAAAAAACACCTTGTGTGCCGAGGAACATGGATTCAGGGGATCAATAAAAATTCCAGCTATCGTTGTTATATAGTTGAAACGACGTGACAATGAAAATCAGTTATTAATTTTTTTTTTTTTTTTACAATTCTTGATACAATATCTGACTTTTACTGTTACATCATTAAGTTGTATGACAGTCTACTAAATAATATTACTCCCTTATGTAATGTTATATTTCATACTCATTTATCGCACTCATATCATATTGTCTGATATAATGTGCTTTAAGTGGCTGACACCTTTGTTTATTTAAGTTTGCGACATTGTAAGTCATTTAAAACACGTCATGTTGACCGGTGTGACATAAGTGTAAAGAGTAGCATAACTCGAAAACAAAGATAGAAAATAAGAACTTTAACAAACAAATAACTTTTCTTATAATTCTCTTACAAATTCACGTGGCAATCCACATGAGTGCTACGTAATGAGAAAAATTAAATTACAAAATTTAACAAATAAATTTAATTATTTAGTAACTAACGTAATAATTGCCATTTCATCTGTCACACAATTTGAAATAAACTTATAGTAAAAACTGTATTATACTTAACAACACTTTTTAATAATATAATGATATTACAGTAGAATGTGATTCTCATTATATTTTGATTAGAACCAAGGGATTTTAAGTGGCAGTAGATCTTTGTCATGATTGAGATTACGAATTTTTATTTATTTATTTATTTTGGTGGAAAAGGCCAAAGAACCTGAAGGCATGCACAGTTATTCAGATGGGCCCATGAGAGCAATTGGTAGGTTGGCATGTATGCTTTGAAGTTAACAGGAGATCATATAAGATCATCTACATAATATTATCTTTTTTTCCCAGCATCTAGAAATAAATATTATCAAATTTTGGAAAAGAGCAGGAATCATAATCACTTTTTTTAATTATTTGATTAATATTTTCGATATGAAGTATTTCGCATGAAAAAAAGTAAATTTTACGGGTGAATCGATATTCCGGCTAAGCAATATATTTTTTTAACAAAATAATTAAGCTCTTATATTCACGTTAAGAGTGAAAATGCTTAATGATAAGATTCATGACGTCATCGACCACCAATTATGGAATGCGACAAAAAATTTGGAAGAGACTTATAATGAAAAGTATAATATTATTAGCAGTACCATTAAAGGGGTGGTTCAATGACTCAATAAATTTTTTAAGTGGTGATGCTCTGGTGGAGGTGGGTTAGGGAGTGCATGTGGTTCTCATTGTTTAGGTCTCTTTTGTGCAGGTTTTAACGGGTATGTGCTATAATAATCATGCTCAGGTAAGATAGTCACAATTGATATCTCTGATTTACCCTTTTTGGCTATAAAAAAAACTATTACCACTATTCCATTTATTTTATATATATTATGAATTAAAATGAAGAAACAATTGGACCCATCATAAAAGATCAGGAATGCAACAAGTGTCTTTTTTTGATTCTTTAGATCATGTTATGCGACAAATGCAAAGGTGTTGAAAGGTGATAGGTTCTAGAAAAGCTAATCGGTCACCATTATGTCTAATTGCAGGCTTGCAGCCGTGTATGGCTGAGATTTTGTATATAAGAGTCACCATTAAGCTTCTGTCCGCTCTAATTGAAATTGAATCTGTTGAGATTGTGACAGTTATTTGTTTAAGGGTAGATACATGCATTTGAACGCACATCAAAGTGGCTTGCTTTGACGGCTTCTCTAACTTGATTCTTTCATGAAGGCTAGTTCAAGTAGCGGGATGTTACTTGTATAACAAGGACAAAGAATATGTATCCCAATTTCAATAAATTGAACGGTCACCATTATGTCTAATTGCAGGCTTGCAGCCGTGTATGGCTGAGATTTTGTAGATAACAGTCACCATTAAGCTTCAATCCGCTCTAATTAAAATTAAATCTGTTGAGATTGTGACGTGTATTCGTTTAAGAGTAGGTACATGCATTTGAACGCACGTCAGAGCGGCATGCTTTGACGGCTTCTCTAACTTGATTCTTCCCTGAAGGCTAGATCAAGTAGCAAGGCGTTTCTTGTATAACGAGGACAAAGAATTCATATCCCAATTTCAATAAATTTAGTTCTAGTTAACACTTGGAATATTTAACAAAAAGTGAATGGCAGAGACTGATGTTTGATTATTTAAAAACTTAAGCGATAGAAAATGATTAATTTTTAATAATTTTATTTATATTATAATAATAACAATAGACAATGTCACTTGCTAACCACTAAACGATAAAATGCTAATCCAATTACATACAAACCTTCCCATTTTGTCTCTTTCTTCAACAACAAATGGAGATTTGATATTTTAATTTTTTTTTAGAAAAAACGAAAGAAAACCTGAATAATTATAGTAATTTTGAGCCAATCGAATATAGGCTGGTTCCAACTTGCATAATACTGGCATGAAGTAGCCCTATGCCTGTGAAAGATTCGATTAATTAATAAAATAAGTTGAAAATTAAATATAAAATATAAATAATATCTCATTTACTTAAATATTTCTATAAGTTTAGTTAAACTTTTGACAAGAGGAAGACAGAAAAATAAATTTGTATTGGAACTTCTACTAATGGAGTTATACTTAGGGCCCGTTTGGTTCGCAGAATAGACAATTGGAATGGAATAGTTATTCCCATGAAATAGTCATTTAATTGTTTGGTAGGAGTCTATTCCTGAGATTAGTTACTCCTATGGGAATGACTAATCTCATCTACACAGGAATAGCTATTCCTCTCAAAAAATGAGAGAAATAGTTATTCCTTATGAAAAAGACTAAATTTTCTAAAAAAAAACTTTTTTAATTTTTAATTTTTTTAATCTCAAACTTAAAAAAATATCAATTAATTAATTAAAAACAAAAATTATGTCGGTGGCCGACCACCCCAATGGGTCGCGCCACCCCAGGGCCATCGGGGGTGGCCTTGGCCAACCCCGATGAGATTCCGGGGGTGGCCAGATCCATCGGAGGTGGTCGCACCACCCTTGGAGCACCTTGGGGTGAAAGGTGCTCCAGGGGTGGTGCGACCACCCCTAGGTCATGCTGGGGGTGGCCTGCCAGGCACCCCTGTAATTCTAGGTTTTTAATTTTTTAATTTTTTAATTTTTTTTTTTTTAAAAAAAAGAAGGGTGGGGTTTTGGTAATTTTAGTTCAATTCCCATTAAAATATATATGTTGTTACCAAACTAAAGAATAGGAATAACTATTCAATTCCGTCATTCTCTATTCCTAGTAATAGCTATTCATTTTCCTAACAGAATACTTAATCCGCGAACCAAACGAGCCCTTATTGTTATTAGTAAAATCTGAAGAAAAAAAAAAAATGTCCCGGCGGTAAAAAGGTAAGAAGAAGTAAATTTAATCATTTAATCAATATGTTAACACTCGCTCTTATTGTATGAGTAATTCTAGAAGTTCTTCTTGTGTTCCTCTTGAATCCCTCCAAGAATGATGTGGTTATTAAAATTATCATTTGATCAAAATCTAATAATGATAAATTATAAGCCCAATGGTGATTTTAATAGCCACATCATTTTTGGAGGGACTCGAGAGGGACACAAAAGAGACTTGTAGCTTTACTCCTTATGTATGGGCTCAAAACTTTCCTTTAATAGGTGAGACCCAACACGTGGAATATTTGATTTAAATATGGAGTGAATTGACAGAGTTGGAGTTTAAATTTAAGATCTCAGGCTCTGATACTATGTTAAATTACCAATTGTCCTAAAAGTTAGAACTAATAAGAAGAGATAAATTTAATCAATTAATCAATACTTTAATAAGGTGGATTTTGCACTTGTCCTCTCTCTTTTTTTGTTTGCGTGCGATCTGAATAAAACTACAATTCAGACAAAAAAAAAAAACAAAAAAAAGGGAATCTTTTACAATTTTGTTAAAATATCTAGGGAAAATGTACTAAACAGTGGGATAAAAGTGAAGAAAATCTGTGGATTTAGGTTAGGCAGAGTACCTAACATCAATCTAAAGACAAAAGCAAATATGGTACCAACATTATAGGGACCCATCATGTAAAAGAAGGATCAATGAAGATGAAATCTCATATCATTTTGCCTTTTCCTTTTCCTTTTTTGATTTGATTGCTTGTTGAAAAATAAGTTTTAAGGACATTAGGTTAGTAAGAGCATATGGCAACCTTGCACTTGAACCGCTCGCATGAGACGATGTTCGGCTTCGTTTGTTAATATTTTTTAGAGTGTATTTTTTGAGTTTTTGCTTGAAAAGTGTTTGACGTGACATAATTGTAAAAAGATTTTTTAGTCTTTTGCATTTTAGGTTTACAAAACAAAAGTGAGAAAGATAATGATTTCGGTTAGCGGGATATTAGTAATATATTAAGAATTTATTTGAAGTAAGTTATTTTGATGATTTTAGCTATTAGAATATTAATTAAATGGGGTTAGAATAACAATTGTTTGTTGATCAAAGCGCTTGGGACAAATAGTAATTTAGTAGGATAGTAGAATAAAAGTTTTAAATTGGAACATTGAATTAAATATTACATAAATTATCTTTGAAAACTTTTTAATTTAAAGTGAAAAAGTGTGAATATATCCTATGAGACTTTTTATTTATTTTTATTATTATTATCAAAGTGTGTACGTCATTCATTGCTTTTTAATCCTCAAATGTGCTATGCGTGTCCTTCCCACTACTATCAATAAAATTGCAATCCTGGTTGAAGTTGTTCATTTCATCAATTTTTTATTCAACAAAGTATTCTTCCAAATAAGGTTAGAATAATTTTCTTTAAACCGACTTAGAAAATGTACATGAAAATCTCATATATTACATATTAGTTTAATAAACAAAGTACTGCTAGCAATTCGAACAATAAATATGAGAGAATTTTTCACGAAACTTACCTACCCAAACAGGTCTCGAACAATCGATCAACTTGTTTTGGCGAATGAGTCTTATAAGGCTTTCTTGCATTTACTGATGATCCGAGTGACAGATTACTAGAGATCTGGATCGAATATATATCACCAACAGAGAATTTGAGGGAAAAAAAACAGAAGCTTCAAGTTCTAGGCGAAATGGCATTGGTAGAACCTAGAAGGAACAAAATTATATGCATATTATTGTCTCTTTGCTGCTTCTTATATTGTTTTCTTTCATCTAATGAACAAGAAGTTTGAAAAGAAAAAGGGCCCTACACTTTTTGGTCACAACTTGGGGTGATGTAATTGGCTTTGTTTAGGATAATTTCTAAATTATTGAAGTTATATACTAATTAAACTATTACTTTAATCTCCATCATGTAACAGGATTGATGAATTTTAAAATCTACATGATTTACCCCTACACGGATGGAATAAAAGAACAGTGCAATATTCTGATTGTTAGGCACCTAATTAAAGCAATTTGAATAAAATACTTTAAAGTGTATCTCTTTTTTTGGGAGCGGTTCACAATTCACATCAGCCAAATGAAATACGTGTTAAAATACTGATTAAATAATCAAATTTCTCAAGTTTGAATTCCGATTCCATAATTCTTCTATGTATTGAGCTTCACTTGTTATTGACGGAGTAATTCTTGTACTTGCTCCTCACTCGTATCCGTCTTCTCCTCCTCAATGCCCAACCTGGCCCACCATAGTTGCTGCCAGCCTAATAGACACAGAATCCTCACTATATAACCAAAGGAAATACTAATTTTGGCAAAATTAATATTTGAAGTTTGAAAAAAATCTCTAAAACAGTGTAAATGGCCAAGATGGTTAGATTTGTAGTGAAATGAAATAGGGGATTAGAAGTAGCTCCACACAAGCTTAAAAGCCCAAACCCAATCTGAAATGGGGGAACAAAAGGAGCAGGCCTTCCCACAAATATGCAAATGGGCTGGCTACCTCTGCCCATTGGTCTCCTACGCAATCCACAAATTCTATTTCT
The DNA here is from genome assembly GCF_901000735.1 of Corylus avellana. Classification (NCBI taxonomy): domain Eukaryota; kingdom Viridiplantae; phylum Streptophyta; class Magnoliopsida; order Fagales; family Betulaceae; genus Corylus; species Corylus avellana. The sequence goes on along the minus strand of NC_081541.1, from coordinate 34,284,889 downwards.
CTACGTCCTTCCAAAGCAACATTTTTTTCCCCCCCCTCCAATTGGATCCAAAGGCTCTTTCTATTGATGTATATAAGAATTATTAATTCCATTAAAAATAGAGAAATGTTATTCAATGCGATTTTCATTAGCACGTCATGGAGTAAACACTTATATTTGAAAACTACCCAATTTGTTAAATCCGTTGTTTTTTTGTTATGTTTTCTATTTTCAAAACAAACAGAGAAATGCTAGAAATTACTTATTATTATTATTTTTTTATCTCACAACTATTTAACAATGCTGTCGTACCGGTCACAACCAACTCTTAATTTTTTTTAGGGATAACTTCACTTTAAACCCTTGAATTATCATGCGATTTGACAAGCACTCTCAAACTTCAAAACCTCTAAATTTGAACTCCTTAACTTTCAATTGTAGTCAATTTGAACCCCTCCATAAGATTTTAAACTTTAAAAGTGAAATAATGACATTTATACCCTTGAATTTTTTTATAAAATTCCAAATTTAACCTATTAGAAAAAAAAAATGAAAATCAAGAATATTTTGATCTTTTTAGGCATTGCCGTTAAAAGTTAACAGCTAAATTTAACGAAAGGGGGTTCAAATTAACTGCAATTGAAAGTCCAGAGGTTCAAATTGAGAGGTTTTAATGTTTGAGGGGCTTGTCAAATTACGTGGTAATTCAGGACTTTAAAGTGAAGTTACCAATTTTTTTTTTTAACAAATATTAATATAAGGTAGGTTGAGACGGTCGCATAAGCATAATGAAATAAATATATAGTTTCTACCATTACTTAAACAAAAGAGATGTAATATTCCACAATATTGACCTGACAGTCCTAATCATCATTTAAATTAGTCATTATTTTTTTAAAAAAATATCTGAAGATTGATGAGTTAATATTATGAGATAAAATATATGGTATATATCTTTTGTCAATTATCTCACTATGCTAATTAACTTGTCGGTCACAATCAATATTGAATTTTTATTAAAAAAACTAAAAAAACACAAAATTATTTGGACTTTTAATTCGTACTTTTCAAACTAATAAACAGAGCCACATGCTTTAGGAAAGAATTATGTCCGAGCAGAATAACATGTCACTTTGTCGAACTGCCAGCACCGAGTAAACCGGCGAAGAGGGTAAACGACACGTGTTGCCACAAAGAAACTAGGCTGGGATCAGAGATCGAAAGCCGTGTGTGTGGTCGCTCTAACAAGCTCGAACAAAACATCCATCGTATCGTCGCCCCAAATAGCTCGGTGATTTGTTGGGTGTGTTGCTAGAAGCTTTGATCTAAGAGTGATGGTGAAGGAATCCGCCTATTATGATATACTGGGCGTCAATGTGGACGCTTCTTCAGCCGAGATCAAGAAGGCTTACTATGTTAAGGTAAATCTTTCACTTCAAATTCAACCCATATCATTTACTTCTACTATGATTTAGTTTTTGGAAGCAATTTTGGAAATTGGGTTGCCTTCGAGTTGCCAATCTTACCCATATGGGGTCGAATCGGTTTATGCATACAAATTGTAACGATTTGAGACTGCATCAAATGGGCAAAGTATAACTTTTTAGGCCACAGATTGGGAACTCGAATTCAGCTAGATCACTGGGGGTGTGATGTATAATTAACCCTTTTATCAAAAAATGTGTAGGCACATTATTCAGATCTATTGGCTCACTGGCTATACTTTTTCTTTTACTGTGTTGCATTAGCAGTTTAACTCTTGCATTGTGTGTGAAAGTTTTGACGGGGAAACGATAGAAAAAAGACAAGACTTGACCCATCAATCACAATGATGTTGAAGCTCTCCTAAGCTTTTTGTAGGTAAAGAGAATAAGTAGATATGCTTATAACCAGGAACTCAAGTTCAGAACAATCAAATCAGGCTCTAAATCATGTTAATGTATCCAACCTTAAAGTTTAAGTTACTAGGTGGTGAAGCTCAACAAATAAATATACCCATTGGAGAGCAGGCATCTAATTGACGTGGGATGCCTTACCATGGTCCACCATAAAACAAGCTTAATCAACACTTTTCTTTTTCCTGGTGTTGTCCTACATCAATGAGTATGATTTAATACCATCTTTGAACTCTTTTTTTACCCAGATATTTTAGCTTGAATCGAGAAGAAAAAGACTAATCATAATGTATAAGTTTGTAAAATATTTTACATGTTCTTTGCAGGCAAGGCTAGTTCACCCAGACAAAAATCCTGGAGATCCAAAAGCTGCTGAAAATTTCCAGGTATACTTATAAATTTTGTGTATTCTATACAAGAATATGGTTTTCTTGAGTTATGTAACTTAATAATTGTTCACTTTATTATTAGTTTGTTCATCTTGAGAAATACAGAATGTTTTGAAAGCCAAATGCCAAAAGCGAAAATCCTTTTGATTTGTCCCTAGTTTGCATTGCCAGAAAGGAAAACCCAAGTTGTCCAAATCTATTTTGAGTAACTAAGTTCTTGTATAGTCTGTATTTGTTTTTGATGTAAAATGGTTTCTGAAGGAAAATGCTCTCTGTTCAAAATATATTTTGGGAACATAATTGATTTTCTATTGTTTGGTTGAGACCCGAAAAAATAATATCAAAAATCTTTTCCGTTGTTTAGTTGGTATGAAAAATATTTTCCCACGGCAACTGGAAACCAATTGGAAATCACTCAAAATTGCTAGATAACGCCAAATAGCACTGCCAACAATTCAGAAAGGAAAAAAAAAGGCATCCCATAAAAACCTGCAGATAGGGGGGGGTGGGGGACTACAATGGCGAAATGGAGTTCCCTTTTTTTTTAGGGAGGGGAAAGTGGAAAGGAGGGCAACTAGGAAGGGTGGGGGTTTGCAATTGAGTGGGAGCACTGCAACGCAGGGGAGAGGGAATTGTTGGGTGGCTGCGACATAGAGTGATGAGGGAAATCTTGAGTGGTGAAGAGGGGTTATGATGGGGATAGGGGTATGGCGGGCAAAAGGCAGAGGGAGGTGGTGTCGGAGGGGGATAGTGGTGTTTCTTTTCGAGGGTGGGTGGTGCTGTGTTCAGGGAGAGTGGGTGGGGAAGAGAGGGTGAGAAAAGCTCCAGAAAATTGCTTACACCTCATTTTCTTCCCTTAACAAGTTTGCTATTGACTCAGAAATCTTTTTCCATTCACTTGTATTTTCTACCTGCACTAAACATTGAAAAACGAGGAAAATGTTTTTGGAGAATGTTTTACTCCAAAACAAATGCATAGACCATAATCCATGTTCTATTGTCATGACAGCATATTAGAACACACCAAATTGATTGAAATAGCTTTGCACCGTGCTCATCTCTGTGAGCAGATATTGATACATATAGAGATTACAAATGTAGTTTGATTACAGCACAACTCAAGATAGCTATACATCTAAAGACTCTTATATCTAAAGACTCCTAGATATATGTATACTTTATCACTTATTTGCTTCTAATCTCTTATCACTTGATTCTTGTAAAGGATTAGAATTGTGTTTGATATGCATTACCGTGGATGAGACATGATGTGCTTCAACACAGCACATGGCTTTTTCTTAAGTTACCCTGATTCCTTGTATGGCTCTAGAAGCATCTTAGCGTTGTCTTAAATACTTCTCTGTTCATTTTGTTTTTCTATTTTCTTTTGTTGTGTACTAATTTTCTGGTTTTGGTTTGTGTAAAGGCACTTGGTGAGGCTTATCAAGTTTTAAGTGATCCTGAGAAACGTGAAGCATATGACGAGCATGGAAAGGCAGGAGTACTATCGTAAGTTTATGCCAACTTGTTTCTTCTTTTTGGAGGTGGGGGGTGGAGGAGGTGAAAGGTGCTTTGAGCATATGTTTAGACCATTCACTCTTCTATAAAATGGCATGTGCTTTGTTTAGTTGCTTAGAAATGAACTTCTGAAATTAATTACCTTAGCTTCAGCTCTTTTGATAATTCTATTACATCAGAACTTGTCCAACTTCCTTGACAAATGTTTCCGTTTGGTTATATGAAGAAATTTATGCAGTGAAGTGATTCTGCAAGAAAGCAGCATGACCTATCGTTCGAAAGAAACTTTATGGATAGTTTTATAGGGTTGTAACAGAGCTTTTAATTTGAAGTGAATGACATTTTGACTACAAGATTTAGCACATAAAAAATGATAGATGAACCAGGCTATTAATTATTAGTTTTACATGTTCTGTATCAAAGACCTAGCTGTCCTCATATATGATCTGATGGGGTTCTGTATTAAGCTTTACATTCTCCTCGTCATGTGTTTATTTGGTTCAAGTGAAAACATGCTGAATCTATTGACTAGTTTTTCTTTGCCAGGGACCCCATGTTGGATCCTTCAGCTGTATTTGGGATGCTTTTTGGTAGCGAGTTCTTTGAAGAGTATGTTGGGCAGCTCGCATTGGCTTCTTTGGCATCTGTTGAAATTGATGAAGATTCACAAGATCCTGCGGCTCAAAAGCAAAGAATTCTGGAGAAGATGCGTGTATACTTCTTTCCCTAGTGCTCATAAAAGGTTGACCTGATTCACGTAACTGAAACTCCTGCCTGTTTCTTCATGTACAGGCATTGCAGAAGGAAAGGGAAGAAAAGCTCATAGAAATACTGAAAAATCGCCTTCAACCATTTGTTGATGCTAGAACAGAAGAGTTCATAAACTGGGCAAGTTCAGAAGCGCGGCGCCTGTCACAAGCTGGTAATTTTTAATCACACAGATGGTGCATTGTTTTATTAGAAAAACTTAGAAATCTGGAGAGTGTCGACTTCGAAGAATCTATCTCAACAAAAAGTATTTTATTACTAGCTACCTCAAACTATTCTAGAGAATAAAGACAGACATTAGATTGTAACCAAATTGGAAATTGTTTCTATTACTTTTTTTTTGATAAGTAATAATCAGTCTTGTTAAAAGCGTAAAGGCGCTCTAAAGTACACTGAGAGTATACAAAATGATCACCTAACTAGAAAGGAAAAAGCGAACAAGAAAATCATCGTAATTAATCGACACCGGAAAGACATGCGCAACCATTGTATCATAGAAGGGCTTGATATTCATAAAAAGGGCTTGATGAGAGAGTAAGCATGGTATTTTTGGCTTTTTTTAAAATTATCAAACCATGTTCAGGTCATACACCTAATCTTTTGGTTCTTCATTAACGAGCAATTTCTTATGGAAATTCTCCAGAGAATACAGAACTTCTACCTAGAGTTAATTCAGAGTGGCACCAGCAGTTCCTCTACTCTCAATAGACATACATTTTACACATAATAGCAGACCATGTCGCTTGAGATTTTCTTCCTCATTTCATCCTTGAGATTTGCAATGCATATTTAAAGATATTTGAATCTCAAATTCCTTACCATAGACCTGTAATTTCTTGTTCAGCATATCATTATAACTAGAGTATCCCAGGGCTTCAGTTTGTACTTAGCTGCAAAAGATATTTATTGGCATTTAAACATTTTAAATTTTCTCTCTTATTTCCTTTTCTTCCTCTCCAAAGCATATCTATTTTTCTTAAGTGATCATCTGTGCAATTTCAGCCTACATTAACAACAATGCTTTATTATTGGGTAAATTTCGAGATACTCTTATCATTTTTTCTAGATGCCCATGGCATTGTAAATTGAAGCCCGAGGAATATGAACATTATTCAGTTCCATTCTAGATCGCATGTCGCTCAACATTAAAAGTTCAATGGGTTGGTCAATAAGACAACTGATGAGTACATAATACAAATAAATTTTTGGCTGCATGATTTGAGGAGCAGCTACTTTATTTTAGGAGGGACCTATTGACATTCTAATTTAAGAGAGATTCCTGAAAATATTAAATCAGATGAAACTAGAACACTTCAAGTTTTCAAGAATATCATCGGCAAAATAATCTAATATACTCTTTTAGTGTTATTTATTTCCCTCTCTCACCAAGCACAAAATCCAAAGTGGTCAGCCAGCCACTTGGTTGCCATATTAGCAGACTGCATTACCCATCTGGTGGAAGGTTTATGCTGGGTCCAACTGGTTTTTAGAAATCTTCCTTTCACACTTTTTAGTCGCTTTTCATGTGACAAAGGGACCAGTGAATGGAAGCGGTTTGCACTTTTACTTCAGAAATGTGTACGATATGTACTACATGAGTGGATGGTATTATCATCTGCTCTGGCCTGGTTTGATAAGCATTTTAAATTACTTCTATTGCCTTTTAAAGCAAAACTTTGCGCGATATATGCATGTAGAAGCAAGAAAGGCACTAATGAATGCTAAAACATCTGTCACCTACTGCAATTTTCTTGCTCATTTTTGCTACTGTCATCAGCTTTTGGTGAGGCTATGCTACATACCATTGGTTATATTTACACGAGAAAGGCTGCAAAAGAACTTGGAAAAGACATACGATATATGAAGGTACCGTTCTTAGCAGAATGGGTTCGGGATAAAGGACACAAGATAAAATCCCAAGTAATGGCAGCTTCAGGTACTGTAAATCTGCCATCAAGGTTTCCTATTTATTAAAGAGTAATGCTACATATACTCCCACTCTCCTACTCCTATTTTTATACACCCTTAGGTGTCAGTGACGTGTCACCCACTCTCACCATTTGATTTGGGATAGATTATTATTGATTTTGATCCAATGGTGAGAGTGGGAGCCACCTAAGGGTGTGTGAGAGTGGGAGTGTGTGTAGCATTGCTCTTATTACTTTTGACATTGTCAAATTTTCTAATGAGTGCAACTAGCTTATGCCTTTCTGAATGTGTAGGTGCCGTGTCTTTAATTCAGATGCAGGATGAGTTGACCAAGCTTAACCAAGGAGAAAACAAAGAAGAGAACTTGCTGAAAGCCATCGAAGACAAGAAGAGTGTCATGCTTAATTCCCTTTGGCAGATTAATGTGGTTGATATCGAGTCTACGCTATCACGTGTCTGCCAAGGAGTGAGTTTCAATATATCCTTTCTTTAGCTTAAAAAAGTAAAAAATTTCTCGAGCAAGCTAAAACCTTTTGGCTTGGTGCCGGGTAATTTTAGTTATCCCTTGTTCATAATGATCTTTTTAGACTGGATAGTGGATAGTTGACCTTATCCTCTCCTCCCTCCCCTTTGTTTGTTCTTTGTGCTAGACCATGTGCTGAGTTACCACGAAAGATTGTGGTGGCCCAATTCAATTTAGATAAGTTTTCCAAACACCCCTTTGTGAAAGCAGGCTCAAGATCAATTGTGCAACCCTTGCTGCCTATGTAGGAACTACAACTACCCCAAATATCATTGACCTGTTAGAGATTCAAATTCGACACATGAAAACTAAACTCGTTTCAACTTGGTCGGAAGGGTTTTATCTCCCGTGATTGTTGATAGTGCTGCTCATTGGCTATTGAGATGTATTCTATTGTCAATGCCTGTAGGACTATTTAATTCATACATGTTACATGCTCAAAGTTATATTAAAACCAGTAGATCAACAGGATGTAATAAACTGAAACTTGAGTGCTTACAGAATTAATCAAAGAAAACAAAAAAAAACTCTAGGTGCATTTTTAAGAAATGCTTCTTTGATTCTGCGGTGTCTCAGGTTCTCAAAGACCCCAGTGTTCCCAAGGATGTTCTGAGAATGCGGGCCAATGCATTGAAAAAGCTGGGGACAATCTTCCAAGTAAGTAGTAGCTCTGCTAATATTATAGTAGCTTGAATCAATGTTCCACCCCTTTATATTTATGTCTGGTTCATTTTCTAATCAATCAATTCTCGATTATTTTCAGGGCGCCAAGGCTCCTTACAGTAGAGAAAACAGCCTGCGGCATGAAAGTGACAAACCAATAGACACTGCTTCATCATCATAGTAATCTGGACACTTATGAGGGCATCTGCTTCATCTGTGGATATTAATATGTTGCATATTGGATATTTGTGGGTTTGGCTCTACATATTCTTACCCATTTAGTGGATTTTGAGCAATGTTTTCTTTGTTGATTAATTCCTGTCCATCTGTAGTTTGTTCATGGATGCTTTAGCATGTAACTTGCAGTCTATAAGTTCATAAGGAGTGAAGTGTTTAGCAGACAATTCAATGAACAAGAATTCCTATTTTCATTACCAATTAGGGTTTTAACATTTTTTGTATGGACAAAGTTTTTTTTCCGAAGCCTATTAAACTAACATTTGTCTAAAATGCATGTGAGAATCACAAAACATGCATTTAGATAGATAGTTTAATAATTCCTTAAACAAAATTTATGGATTTTTTTTTTTTTTTTTTTTTTTTTTTTTAAAAAAATTCTTCTGTAGTAAGAACTGGATCAATATTATCAACTAGGCTAACAAAGTAACAAATTCTACTAATTACTATGTAATCCATTAGAAGATTACATAGCTGATATGCCATCAATAATTCCAGGAAAAAAAAAAATCTCTTTTGAGACTTGCCATGTTTTTATGATTATCTTGGACCATGAATTTACCAATTTCATATACCATCTCTAATGATGATGATGAGACAGCAGTAAAGACATGGCCTAGAACCACCATCAGCTTGTCATGCTGTATAAGTTGACCTTGATTTGATACCACCTTAAGTGTGTTCTACATTAGTTGTTTGTTTGTTGACCTTTTTCATTCTCCTTTTTGTTATATCTTTCAAAACAAAAATGTTGACAAACAACTCAAAACTTAAAGCACTCAAAAAAAAAAAAAAAAAAAAAAAACTTACAACTATTATTTTTATAAAAAAAAAACCAAAAACAAAAACAAAAACACCCTCTTAAAAGCATTAACAAAAAGAGCCTTTGTTTGATGAGCATCATTAAAATTTGTATGAATTTAATCTATTCTAAGATCAATGAGTAATACTTATCATCTACAGCATTGGAGAATCATAGTGGGATTTATATTGGCTTGCATTCGTACTCTTTGAATGACATTGTGGGTTGGCCCTAATAGACAAGCAACAAGGATGGTGTGGTGTTGCATTGTCACAACCATGGGCGGAACTGTGTATTAGCATGGGGGACATTAAAATTTTAAAATTGCCTTTAAAATTTATGATTTTTTTTTTTTTTTTAAAAATTTTTTTATAGAATGTCCCCCCAAAATTAAATTTTTACCCCTCAAATTTTCTTTTTTCCTAGATTAAAAGGCGGGAATGGGCGACCAGTGCAATTTTCCCTCTTGGGCGTGACCATCAGAGTTCTCACTTGCTGTAGAATGTTCGGTTTTGAGCCATAGCTATTGTCTGAGAAGGCGAATCCGTCACCACAGCCCCACCAAAGTGCAAGTTGGTAAAGCTCATTTTTAGTAGCATCTGGTTCGCGAACTACTACCGCAAGCAGGTTTGAACCCGTGACCATTAGGAAGAAAGGAAGAAGGGAATTGAATCTTATCCCCTGCTGCTTTACCAACTCAACTACCACCTTGGTGGTCTCTCTTCTACATAATTTTGATATCACAAAGCATACCCACCACTCTTCTTTTCCTCCTTATTAAAAGAAAAAAACCCCAGCAGCAGGAAAGAAAGAAGAGCCAAAGAGGTAAGGAATATTAGGGTTTGTTAATTCCTAAACCCTAAGCAATAAAAACCTTAAACCCTAAAACTCTAGGCCCTAAACAGCCTTTAACCCTATTTCAAGCAAAAAATAAAAGAAAACAAATTGTTCGATTCTTTTTCCTTAATCCTAAACCTAAACTCTAAATGCTGAATTCCAAAGTTTGATAAGATTGTTACTCATTAAGTAATATATAACACGACTTTCCATTCATTAATTTTTTGAAATTTAAAATATTTTTGCCAAACCAATTGTGCTCCATTTTTTTTTTCTCTCATTCTCTCTCATGAATCCTGATTATATCTAGTGAATGGTTCACTCTCCTTAAATAAAAGAGAAGAACTCCTAAACCCTAATACTCATATAACTTTTTTCATAAATTAATTATTTATTGTTATGGATTACTATTGATTATTTGGTTTTCTGGTCCTCCAACACACACACACACACACACACACACAAAGAAAAAAAAGGAAAAAAAAGAAAAGAAAAAGGAAGAGTAAAGTAAACGCATTGTGAATATGAGGATCCTATAGGGGACAAAGAATCCAAAAAACAAAGATATATCAACCACTGAAGACCAAAACACATTCAGATAACAAAAAAAAAAAAGAAAAGAAACAGAATTCACTTTATTGGATGTCCAAAAGTAACCTAAAAAAGACCAAAGCTTATTCTTGGAGATGATTGTTAAAGTCATCACAAAACTAGGTTTCACATGTGGCCTCTTCTTTTCAGGAGAACTCAAAAAAGGCAACATGGCCAAGTGCTATGTTTTCATGCTAGCTTGTAATGACAAAACATCACAGTGATCTCAATGCAAGAAAGAGCTTGTTGAAGTGTGTCGGCAAACGAGAGCTTTGATGCCTAAGTCAGTATAAATCAAAGAGAACGATTTAAAAGAAAGCAAATGTATAGTGTTTAAAGGAAGGGGTTGAAAGTTTCTTTTTACCTGGTGTCTGCCACTTTTTATAATAGATTAGCCGTAGCTGTCGGATACATGTCACGCCTTCATTGAAGACTTCCCTATTGCAAATGTTCCCCAGCTACTTCCCACGACTCCTATGACATGATTTCCTCATACTCATATGTGCCGGGAATCACGGGAAAAACTTAACGACGTGCTAATGTTCTCAGACCAGTTGGTTGATGGACCGAACTGCCTCAGGTTCCGCAAACCCAACATAACTAAACCATTTGATCACATAAAACCTACACTAATTAATCATGGTTTGGCATTCAACCATGATTGGTGTTTGAAGAAGTAACCTAGAGAGCTAGGAATTAAGTAGATCATTGAACAATTATTGAGTGCTTAGTAGGAGGGGAAGATTGAATTTAATAATATAGAAGGGGTCCTGTCCTAACACCACTTTAATTGTTTGAAAAAGGAAGCAAAAGAGATAAGATTATTTTAAATCTCACGGTGATCTCTTTATTCTCCACCAGTGCAATGTCCTTGTAGTGGCATTTGGTGTGTGGTCCTTGTCTTTAACGATAATTGAAAGCACTAGTCATCCACAAAAGCTATTTTATGCCAACCCTAAACCCTAAATAATCCCCTAATCACCAAGCATGCGTTTCACCCCATACAACTGAAACCTAAAAATACAATTCTAGGCTCCACCCTCATACACAAATTTGCATATTTTATATACACACATATTTATACCTACACATATACACACATATAGCAAGACTCGCAATAACAGTAATTATATTAAGAAGAGAATTCATCTCTACTCAAGATGTTCTAATTTCGAAATTAAAATAATGCTATAAAAAATAATAAAAATGAAGTTATACGAGTTTGTATGAATCAAACTGAATTTATACGAATATAGCTCATTTAATGATCGATCAAGCCTAATTTTGTGTTCAAGATTGTCTCATTTATTAAAGGAACTGAATTTGAGTGGAGTTTATATGACCACGTTGTCGAACAAACTTGTTCATTTACAGCCTTAGGCCCACCTTGGAGAATGAATGTCCAAATACTAATTAAATGATTAAATTTATCATTTTCACAAAAAAAAAATGACTTCAACACAATTGTATATGATGGTTTTTTTTTTTTTTAATTTTTTTTTTTTTTTTTCTAAGCAAATTTGGGAAAGGCTTATAGGATTCAAAACAACGAAAAAATGGCAGGCTCTTCAACAATAGACTCAAAACGGAAGTGTATATGGTGGGTTAATCTGATCAATATTGTTGGCTCAAGCCAACTTGGGCACCCCAAGTTTGATGATTAAAGTGAAACGACTTCTATAGCCAATTATCTCATTGCATCCTCTCGTTTCGCTTACATTCCACTCGCTCCGCTATGCTTCTTTCATGTGGCCTTTATACTAGAGACTAGTGTTACTCCCTTGTTCAGAGAATATGAGCCACCCTTAATTTCTGTGAAAAACCAAGAAGTTGAAAATATTAGCTAGCTGAGTTTTGTTTTTATAAGTGAGGGGTAATCTGATAATTTCCACTAAGGGTGCACCCTCATAGTCATGGAGTACTATTTAACATATATATATCAATATAGTGAATCCACTAACTTGGTAGACTTATTAGTGCATGCCCCAACAACAGGAAAGTGGTCTCCATCCCCTTTTCTGTTTGAATTTTTAAAGTAAAAGAGAATGAAACTTTGATTTTTATAATTGACTGTCAATTTTCAGTTTCTCTCTAAGACTTAGTAGTTTCCCACTCTTAAGTCAATTTTATGCTCCTTATAATGAGAAAGGAAGCATCATTTGGTCTATTCTCCATGCATGAGAAAAAGAGGTTATAATTAGAAAACTGCACAAAGTTGCCTGCTCAACATGGGTCGTCTCATTCTTCTCAGCAAATTCAGCCTTCTCTTCCTCTTTTCAGCATCTCTCATTTTATCAACTTGTCTGGCAGGTGGGTCTTTTTAACTCACTTTGCTGCAGCCTTAATTTCGTGCATGCAACTTGTACTTACTGTCAGATCTTTTATTGAAGATGGAGTTCAACATATATATATATATATATATATATATATATATATATATACACACACACACACATCAACTGCTGACAACCATCATGTTCATTAAAAGTTTCATGCGGCTTGATCTTTATCTTCTTTGCCTGTTGCTTATATTAGTTCAGGGCATGTGAACAAAATGGGCTTTTCTTTTGATGAAACTTTCTTCCATATGCAGCATATATATTGGAGAAGATTAAACCACTTATTTGCTTGAATTGCTTTTTTGCTGCAGGCCGACAGTCCAAGTTCTTCAATGAGTTGGATACAGAAGCTGAAGCAATTAAGGAGGTTTGTTCTCTTATTTCCTTTGATCATTTTTTTTTGAGTGTGGGGGTGGGGTGGAGGTGTTCTTTCTTTCTGTAGCCGTTTCATGTGATGCATGCATGATAAAAAGCACTAGGGTAGGGTTGAATTGTACCGTTATAACGTTTCTCAAAAAGTTTGCACTTTTTCCTGAAAAATTGCTGACAGAACATTAAGGCACTTAAATGATGAATTCTAACACTTTACGGGGTGGATTGAAACTTTCTTCTAATAAGTAGGGTCTAACACGTAAAATATTTAATAGAATTGAGCTGTGAGTTATTAGGAACATGCATGGTTCGAATTTAGGATCTCAGATGTGATATGAGGTTGAATAACGAATTGTTTCAAAAGTTTAAATTGATCATAAATAATGAATTTAATTATTTAATTTATAATCTAACACTAATCATGTAAATTTTGTTTGATGAACAAGGTTTAACTTGCACAATAATCTTCCTTATTTAAAGATTTGCTGACTTATTTTTATGAGTTTTTATTGGCTAGGGAATACAACGGACCGAAAACCATTTCCTTTTGATTTCAAATTTAGGGTTTTTGCTACGATATCATGTCAAATAACTAATTTCAAAAGCTTAAACTTGATAATAAATGATAAAATTTAATAATTTAATTATTTTAAAATCTAAACTTGCTCAATAATCTTCCTTATTTGTCAGATTTACTGATTTATTTTTTTGAGTTTTTACTGGCTAGGGATTTGATTTGTTGTTGCCACAGCAACCATCTCGCAACAATGAAGAGGACACCATCCATGAAAGGCTTCTCAAGGTTAACACCAAAGACTATGGAAGATATGATCCATCACCAGCTTTTGTTAAGCCTCCTTTCAAACTCATACCCAACTGATCGATGCTTTAGCCTTCCAGATTGGCAGTCTGAGTGGAAGTACCTAAATAAATGAAGCAAACTTCTATATTATATTATATGGCATATATCTAAAAAAAAATACCTAAGTTTTGAACCCTCATATGTGTTATATATATGTAGCTTCTTTAGAAGAATGTGTGTGTCAAATTTAGTTATGCTGCATGTGTATACTAAATAGTGAACTACATAAAGTGCATTGTGTTGATCAGTCTATCTGTAATATATAATGAGGTTATAGTTATCCATGTACTTCTGTTGATTCTGCTTTAGATGACAGTTTTTTCTCGATTTGGGTTTGAAGAATTTTTTTTCAATCCAATCTATTAAATTGACATATGTTTTCAAAGCATATGTATGTGAGAATCACATGCTCTATTAAAAATGCATGTGAAAATCACATACTTTTAAGGATATATGTCAGTTTAATAGATTAGGCTAGATGAATTTCCTTCCGCTAAAAACTTTTTTGTATTGTATATATAATTTTCTCAATTCAGGATCAATATAAAAAGCTGAACTTTGTTTCAGGAAATACTTGCAATAATATCTTTAGAAAAAGAAAAAGAATAGGGGTAATTTCATTTTAGACTCCTGAATTACCACGCGATTTGACAAGCTCCCTTCAAACTTTAAAACCTCTTAATTTGAACTCCTGAACTTTCAATTGCAGTTAATTTGAACTCCTTCGTCAGATTTTAAACGTTAAAAGTGAGACAATAATGTTTATACCCGACTTTTTATAAAATTTCAAATTTACCATTAATTCCAAATTAAAAATAAATAAATAAAAACAAAAATGAGTGATATTTTGGTCTTTTTAAATATTTCCGTTAAAAGTTAACGGCTAAATCTGACGGAGGGGTTCAAATTAAATGCAATTGAAAGTTTAGAGGTTTAAATTGAGAGATTTTGAAGTTTGGGGGAGGCTTATCAAATCACATGGTTATTTAGGGATTTAAAGTGAAGTTACCTCAAAAGAATACGAGAAGAAGGGTGAAATTAATGGAGAAAATGAAAAGTATTAAATGCAACAAATGGACAGATGTGGAGTTAGGCTTTTCCTTCATAGTGGTAAAAATGGACTCTGAAAACAAAATTACAGTTAATTAAGTATGATCCATTAGTTAAAAAAAAAAATCTTTATTTAGCGTATATTTTGTAATATTTTGACATAAATGTGTTATGTCGCACGACAGTTAGAACACGGCGAGAACTACGTGATATTAATTGATTGGTTTGACGTGGCATACTATTAATTAATTAGATGGTAGATCGATGAAGAGACCTATTTGAAACTAGAGAAAAAAACTAAGGACCTAAGTTTTGAAATTGAAACCTTAGGAAGCAAGTTAAAAAAACCTATTTGGGTTTGTCCAAAGTAGAACAATATTGATTTGTAATTATCTTAAGAAAACTCTAGCAATTTCTATAATACGAGGTTGCTAAGTGGATTTTAGAATGTCTTCGGTGTTTCACAGTGCTTGTTGATTGTTTCTCGCGTACCACGAGCTTTGAGGATAACTAAAATTTTTCATTTTAACATACGTATGAAATGTTGGAATTATATATGGGTGCTTTCAAAAAATTTATGCTTGTTCTATACCAAAGTAAATTTTTTAAAAAATATATAAAAATATAGAATTGGGTTTTCGACTTCAGACCCAACTTTAGTTGAAATCAACAATGATATCCGACATTCGATCCGCTTTTGTTGAAAGCTGATTGGTACCGACTATCGAGTTAGAAGTATGGTGGGCGGGTTTTGTGCACCCTTCAATGTTTATTTTATTTTTTTTGTGGGGACAAGTTAACATGGATTAAACTCAAGAAGATACAAAATCACCTAAAATAATAGTGATAGGAAGAGCTGAGATGAGCACCATTTGGTTGCAGGAGCGACGCCCGCTATTATTCATGTTATCAAAAAACGTGTGTTTCTTACATGTTCAAAAGATATATAACCATTTTATTAATTGGGTTGAAGAAAATAGGAATACATGACTGTTTTATGGAAAGTAAGAATACATGACTATTTTATAGACAGGATTGAACGAATTTTCTCTAATCTAATTCGGAGAAAATCTTTATCCTTTGCTTAATGTTTGCTCATTTCATACCATTAATAACACCATGGACTTTGTAGACGGCTTGATCAGCCTTATGCTTGATGACAGCTCTAAACTAGCTTAGAAAGAATTCTTTCAACTTAGTTGACATGAAGCATTTCAATTCCATAAAAAGCATTCCTAAGGGGTTCCAATCTTGTCCACTAGTTTTTGTGACAAAAGATAAAAAGTGAAAGGTAGATATATGTTACAGATGAAAATTGCCCTGCAATTGCATTCCAATATGCACAAACTTCACATCCTCTTAACTGATTTTTTTGCAGTCAATTTTTTGAATTCTAATGGCCCATCTACATCCTTTAGGGAATAGTCTTTTACATTTTACAGTTCAGTGCAAATGTTCACGGCCATTGTAATGAATCTACAGCTTGTTGGTGAACCTGTTTGTCCCCAGCCGCCACTACGTTATAACCTGGAAAATAAGGCGATAAGCATCGGGGCATTTTACAACTAAATTCATCAATTGGATTTGACCATGTAAAACAACTGCAAAACCAGAATGAAATGAATTTTTAGAAAAAGAAAGCATTGCAGATGATAAGCGTACTTGTTGCACTCGAGTCCGGAGAAGCCTCCCAGTGAAGCTGGTTTCCTTTCCAATCAGTTATAACACCCCCAGCACCTTCTATTACAGGTATTAGTGAAAGGAAATCGTATGGCTGAGAAAAAGAAAAGTTACAATGCTGTTTAGATGAGAGCATAATAACTATATTTTCTGCATAAGATCATTAACAAACCAAAAAGATAACAGAAAAGGAGAAACTCTGGTGTCAATATTACAGAAAATATGAGTATTTGGTAGTTTCCCTAGTAACCACCAAAAATTATCAGAATTTCTTTTCCAGCCTATTTGTTTTCTTGGAAAAACCTGGACACAACTATCTACTTCAAAGGTGCTAGTCATACCATGTTCACTCCTTGCCTCATTTTGAATACCTAGTAACACTTGTCCACAATTAGGACAGAGATATACACATAGCCACACGTCCAGGGTGCCCTAGTCATATATCAACAATGTGAAATGAAAATGTCCGCAGCTTACCTTTAGACCAGACTCAACAACAAGATCCACAAAACCAGAAGCCAAAAGAGCATAAGCATAGCAGTCACAGCCATATAATGGCACTTTTACCTGCAGATCATAGAAAAGTTGGAAAAGAGAATTGGCTATCAATAAATCTATATTTTATTTTGTTTTGCAGTATAAGAGATGTCAAATCTAATTGTTTAGTAGGAAACCATTAAATTTGGCCAAAAGTCTCATTTTTGCTCAAAATATCAACAATTGTACACTGCAAGGCATCCGGCAACAGAACTTAAAATTGGCCCAAAATTTTGTCAGAAAGGCTGGTGTAGAGCAAACATAAAATGAAGTAAAGAGGGGAAAAATGAGTAAACAAAAACACTACCAAAAACAGTCAAACTAACCATATTATCATGATTTTCTTACAGATTTATGACATCATAAGCACATCACAGCAGTATCACATATTACTGGGAAATATTCTTAATACCGCAAGCAACCGCCTTTTCAAAATCAATTTTAAGCAGATAAATGCAGACCTTGTTTCTAACACGAGCAAATGCTTCTACTGCATCTCCACTGAATAGATGAGGGCTTGTAGTGTACCTAAGCAGAGAAAATGAAAGAGAAGAAACGCGAAAAGAAAACGGGTTATGGATCCACTACTTACAAAACTTATGCACGGACATTTTCAATGTCCTCCCAAAAAAAATGCAGATGCAAGGAAAAAACATCACATGCTCTATTTCCTGCAAACTTTTTTTTCTGCTAACTTTTTTTTTCTGCTTCAGAAGAAATATAGTAATCATACAAGTAGGCTTGTGACAGTTTTGCACAAGAGCGCGTAGACAATTCTTGTCCATTTAGTGTTGTTCTCCTTCCACTTATCCCAATCCATCTTTCTCTTAGAATAGGCTGATTGATTATGCCAAGAATCTGAAAAAACATGCTTATAATTTTTAGAAGTTTATGACTAATTTCACAAGATGAACTAACCATGCAGTTATCTAAACTCAATTTGCACATTTCCACTCATGAGACAACGTGACAAATTAAATGAACAAAATCTAGTACAAGAATATTTGACAGGTAATACAACTCACATGCCCCAGAGATTATACGTTTATGTTGCATGCTTAATTAGAGAGAAAACCTTGTCAACCAAAAGCAATATATACTGAAGTGACAAGGACTACTTTCCTTTCCCTCCCTTACTTTTTAAAATTTTCTAAAAATAGCATTTTACCTATCAAATGTAAAAAATAAAACAATCCGACCTTTTCTATTAAACCCAAATAATGCAACTCCAAAATAATGAACTAAGAAAGCAGCTGAGGAATTCTTACTGGTTTACCCCTGTATAGCAGTGCAATGAGGGTACCAAACAAGGGTTTTCCTGGAGTAAAATACAAGTTTAGAATTATTTGTGTATACTTGGAAAAGCTTAACCTCAATGGTGATAATATTTCAAAGATATAAAGAAAAATACCAGTAATGAAACTCTTTGTCCCATCTATTGGATCTAAAACCCAAACATAGTCCGCAAACTTCTCTTTGCACCTCCACCCATTCTCCTCTCCGTAACTGCAATTTCAATTTCAAATATTTTGATAACTTGGCAGTAAGATATAGGGAAAAAAATCAGCATCTCACATAAAAAAATTAAAAAAAAAAAAAAAAAAAAAAAAAAATCGGAAGAGCTGTAAATGAAAGGGCCCAGGGTCATAACTTACATTGCATGAGAAGGAAAATTCTCTAGTATAATTGAAACCATAGATTCCTCTGCTGATTGGTCTGCAATTGTTACAGGACCTGCAAGCGAATCAAGTAAATATGACTGGAACAATAAGACAAGACCTAATGTGACAACTAAGTCTAAATATGCCACACACTATTATTCTTAGCCTGGGTGTTTACAAAAGCAGAGAACGAAGAGAACTTCAATTTGCAATTCTTTAAAATTATGGCCTTCCGGGACCAAACTAAGCAATAGTCTCTCTTCAACTAAGCCTACTAAAATTATGGCCTTCCTGTGTACTTGGGAGTGCCTTGAGCTTTTTATTACTTATAAAAAAAAAAACTAAGCCTAGTAGAATGCGAGTACCACAGTTTCAGGAAATAAATGGCATAAAGCATGAAAATTTAAAAATTTGATTTTATCATATTTCACTTTCCTCTGTATTCTCGGAAACCCAATAAGGGTTTACAGGATAATTGAACTGCTGATCACAAAGAGGATTAGTTGAACCACATTAAACCTCATATTTCTTATCAAATCATCCTTATCTAACACTTGCTGGTACATATTGCCACTACACGTGATGTGAGCTATTAATTTAGCTTAATCAATGCATAATAAATCATGTTTACATCTCCTATGAGTTATTTAAATTTTTTACCATCAGAACAGCATAAGCTACAGAAATTTAAGTTTTTTATTATAATTATTTCTAAATTCTTAACAATTTTCTAGATTTTTCAAGAACATTGAACACAACCCACCTACCATTTGGATTAGTTGATGCGATTTCTTGATATCTGATAAGAAAACCTCAAAGGAAAAAAAAAAAAAAAAAAAACTTCTTCTTTTCCTCGATTTTGTCAATTGAAGCACATGGTATGGTTCCTAGAGTCCGATCGAAAATCAAACCAATTTCCCACTCTGAGATATGAAGGGCATAGTCATAGGGGCTTACTCAGATCCTCCTTGTCGACAATATCGAACTTCTTCCGGAAGT
The DNA here is from genome assembly GCF_901000735.1 of Corylus avellana. NCBI lineage: Eukaryota > Viridiplantae > Streptophyta > Magnoliopsida > Fagales > Betulaceae > Corylus > Corylus avellana. The sequence continues at coordinate 34,265,258 of NC_081541.1, read as the reverse complement.
ACTTCCGAATGACTTCTCCGGCGGCATCGGCGACCGTGTTGGCGACCTCGGCAAAGCGATCGAGTTCGGAATCTTTAACGGCGTCGGCGATGACGCCGTTGGAGAGCTCGGAGTTGGAGGCCATTGCGTGTCGGCGAGAGAGCGAGAGAGAGAGTGGGAAGCGACGGTTCGGGAGTTTGTTGAAAGTAAGGAACGAGGCGGGAGAGGCGGTGTGAGCGCGAATCAAAGGGTTGGGAGAGAAGAAGAGGAAGGAAGGGTTTTGGGAGAGAATGTGCGCTTGTGTGATCATCCCTGCAGAGACTGAGAGGGAGCCAAAGGGTTTAAATACGCGACGAGAGAGAGTAGTGGGAGACAGTGGAGGCCGAAGAGTGACGGAGGTGAGCTTCTTAATTCTGTTGTTTTCCGCACAAACTTTTGCTTTACTTTAGGAACATAGGCTATTTAAACAAGGAATTATTATTATTATTATTATTTTTTTTTTTTAAAAAAAAGAAAAAATGCAAAATTAGTCCATTTGGTTTATCTGATTTACAATTAACTTCCTATGGTATCAAAATGAACTCAAAGGTCCATGGGGTATGCCAAAAATATAATTTAGTCTCTATAATCAAATTCCGTTTACTAATTTAACAAATTCCCTAAGTATGACATTGATTTAAATAGGATAAGTATCACAATTATATTAGTTCTAATGTTTTACGCTATTAGAATCTGTTAAGTCAGTGAACGAAATTTGACTGTAGGGACTAAATTATTTTTTTTGTATACCTCAGGAACATTTGAGTTCATTTTAATACCGTAATGAGTTAATTGCAAATCAGGTAAACCACAAGGACTGAATTTACATTTTTCCCTTAAAAAAAATACTTTAGGAACATAGTGTTCAATATATAATAGGTTAAATACAAATTTTTGTTTACTAGTTTATCAAAAGAGTTTTTGAGTTTTTCCCCTCTATTATAAATAAATTGCGCGGTTTAGTTAGCTTAGCCGATGATGAATTCGGACAGCCAGCTGGTGGTGGCGAAGGACTTGATACGGGTTATCTTTGAAGACTTAGACCCAGTATGGCTCAAATCCATGTGGGACACCGGAGGATCCATTCGGACGGGCAGAGATTATAGAGATTGTTATCATGTTAGCTTTACTTAAACTTAGACATTGATATTTTGTTTAGGCTGACAGCGCCTCGTGGTGCAACGAGGTCCGAGCACAACGGGACAGGGCATGCATATGTCCAGACAGACTAAATAAATGCTCAGACAGTTGCTCTTTCACATTAATTGTCCATATTGCATGTAACACAAATGATGATAATGTCACATTAATTGTCCATATTGGAGCCACAAAACATTGTCTCAAACGCTAACAACAAAGGGGAAGATATTGTAGAAGGATTTGGGTGCATTTCGCAATTGTCTCCAACTGTTTCATAAAGGCTATTCTAACTTTCCCAAAGCCAAGGCCGTGAAGCAAAAGTAGCATTAGATAGAGAAACCTTCTGCATGCAAACATGAGAACCATGACAAGTACATTAATGTCAATTAGTTCTTGCACATTAGGACCACACAATCACAATCTCAGATTGGATCCATTTCCTTTTACACCTTTGTTGTATAAAGATCATTTAGTATAAACATGTAAAACTAGATTTTTGGACGGTTTGATTGGACAATAGGTCACTCACAAAACAAGAAAAACACCTCTAGAGTGGTGACAGCTAGCTGTAAAAGCAAATTTTTGGAGTGTGGAACCAAATAGTAGATCACCGGAGTGGCGTTGGTTGACGACTATTGGGAGAGCCTATGATGTTTAAGTTAGTATATTTATTGAAGAAATATAATAAAAATAACTTTTAGGGTAGAAAAATTTCTTATTAGATGTAGGCTTCTTGTTGTGCCTGAGCCTTAGGCTGATTTATGGTATCATTAATGCCTTTTGAAATGCCATGGCCAATTGGCCATCCACAGCATGGAGAGGGTGGAATCTATGCAAGAATGAGAACAGTTGCAACCCAATTTCATATTGGAAGGTCTCCATTTCAGGCATCATTGAAATCAGCCACCAAAGTTCATAAGAATGCTTATTTTTGCACCCATAATTTACCTAAATAAAACGTTTTAACCAGGTTTTTTGGTAGCATTTGCTCTGATATTTTGCCTTTATTAGATATTCCTCTTGATAGGAAGAAATATCCCATGGTTTGATAGTGCTTTCTCAAGAAAGCAGTGTTTTCATTGCACTCCATGTCAGACAGTGGATACATGTACATGCACCCACACAAGTATATATATTCATCCAAAAAGAAAAAAAGAAAAACCAGAAACCAATAGAGACACAAGAAATTCCTCTTACAAAATTGGTCAAAAGGCCAAAAGATACCATTTGGATGCGTTAATGGGAATCTATAGGAACACACTCAAGTATTTTAACAAAAATTAGCAACACACACCTTAGAATAAAACCACAGCAAGCCCTAGCCAATCCCACCTAAAAAGATTGGTTGCACACAACACACGATGATTTGGTTATACTATTGGTTTTTTTTTTTTTTTTTTTTTTTTTAAAGAATGTTATGGTGATAGATATTTAACAAAACTAAAATATGAGTGAACTAAGACAACATTTAGAGACAAGTATGTAGTATATCAATATGCATACAAATTATACAAAAAGGTTGGTTCTACAACATTTATTTTATTTGGTATAGGAATCAGTCATCGGGCTTCCATTGTTGAAATAGTTACGCTATTCTTTGAGTAATTTTCTACATTGTCAAATGTTGAATTTGTGTCCATCATATTTTGGAATGAGGTAAACGATGGTTGCTTAGGGGTAGGTAGAAGTGCATGCTCATTGCTAATCATTAAGACTACATCAAGCATGGTAGGTCGATCAGTTGGGCTTTCTTGGACACAAAGAAGGCCGATGTTAATGAATCTCAACATAATAGAACTAGAAGAAGGATACTCTATTGTTGGATCGATCAACTCCAAACTTCGATCATCTCTCCACAACTCCCAAGCCTAGTATCATTTCATATAAATGTAAGTTTTACTGAAAACTAAGAGCATTTCAATTTAAAGACTAACGAAAAACATAAAGAAATTGAGAGGATATAAAGGCTACTCACATATATAAGAAGACTAAGTGAACTATGGTTATAGAAACCAATATTCTTTTTGCCACTTATAATCTCCAGTAGTAATACTCCAAAACTAAAAACATCGGACTTTATCGAGTATAAACCTTGTATAGCATATTCGGGAGACATGTATCCACTGGATTCCAAAATTTAGTACCCTACTCGTTAGTAGCCTGCTAGAAGAATTTAACTGGCAATTGAAAATATTAGATGTAAAATGAGTTGCATACTTACTAAGTTCCAACAATTCGGTTTGTGTTTGCCTGTGTTTCATTGCCTCCAACTATTCGAGCTATGCCAAAATCTGATATTTTTGGATTCATTTCACTATCTAAGAGAATGTTACTTGGTTTTAGATCTCTATGTATAATTCGTAACCTTGAATATTGATGAAGATAAAGAAGCCCTTGAGCAATCCCTTCAATAATGCGTATGCGTGTCTCCCAACCTAACATCAGTTTCTTGGTTGGATCTATTTAAATAGTACAATCAAGGAAATTAGTTAGTACTTAAGAACCTAGAAACATATGAGAGGAAAGATAAACATGCACTCACCGAAAAGGTAGAAGTCCAAACTTTTATTGGGCATGTACTCATATATTAATATCTTTTCTTCTCGCTCGATACAACAACCTAAGAGTCTGACAAGATTTCTGTGCTGGAGTTTTGCAATTAGTATTGTCTCATTTCTGAACTCTTCAATTCCCTGTCCAGATATTTTTGATAGCATCTTCACTGCAATTTCCTTTCCTTTGAGTAATTTCCCCTGTGAAGGAGAACCATAAACTCTTTAAACTTTCATGAAGGTGTACCATTAATATCGGTTTTCTTAATAGTGTTCAAATCAAATTCATCAGGAAAATGTAACGTACCTTGTAAACAGGTCCATAGCCTCCTTCTCCAAGCTTATTCACAGCTAAGAAATTATTGGTTGCAGCTGATACACTCTTATAACTGAATAGTGGTAACTCAGTATCTTGCTCTCGTTTATTCAGATTATTGTTGGTGTTCATTCCATCATTGATTGCATGGAGTTCAGTATCGAAATCAAATAATAGTAGATTACTGCTTGAAGCCTTCTTTCCTATTTGATATAGAAATTAAGATAAGAGTTGGTTACTATGCCTTGGAATCGAGTGATTGGTCTAAGAAAAACAATTGAGTTGACATCGTAGTTACCTATGTGTTTGAGTTTTCCTTTGCATGAAAAACAAATGAAGAGGCATAAGAGAAGCCCTGTTGCTGGAACCAACACAACTACCCATACCCTGCATTTTTTGCCTGATTATGATGACAAGAATCACCATTAGCTCAACCATCATAACAGAGAATTAATGAAATATTAGTTCAAAGAGAAAGATGGCATAAATTAGTGTAGATTTCATTTCACCTATGGTATTTTGATACTCAGCAGCAGCAAGTCTGAGATAAATATCTTGTCCAATCTTGCCACCATGTGAGAGTTGACGTAAGTTCAAGAGATCTCCTTCCCATATCATACACCCACTCATATTATAAGCGTAAGCTGTGCAAAAACAATTTTCCGTGCAAGCCAATTCACATCTGCTAGCATTCAAGGCCAAATATGCTTTCGAATAAACAGGCAATCGCATGTTTGGTATCTTCATGAACCAATCTTTTTTGCTATTAGCATGCGTATTATTCTGACATTGCAAAGGAGATTTCCTCACACAGCCGCCTGACCAATCATTTAGTCTGGTGTCTTCCATCGAAAATGGTTTGAAACCTTTTAGACACTCACAAGGGTTTGAGAAATTGTCAGGGTATTGTAGCACGCCAAATGCACCACACAAAGCGTAGACATCAGATAGGTTCGTTGGTCCAGACCAATATATACTCCAAATGGAAACGCCAGACAGCCACACCAGCGTCCTAATCTGTCCTGTTTGGTCAAGTCGTAATCTAGCAAGGGTAGAAGGTTTAAGAAGATAGAAAATAAAATATCTCTCACTTGACACAAAAGTGTAGTTGAAGATAAGGCTCGTTTTAGAAGCCGAGCTGAGAGATGTTACATTTAAAAGTCCAGAACCCCAATAGACTTGGGATCTGTTCCACTGTGAGAAAAATTGATTGCTTCCATTTGGGTCTAACCCATGCGAGAACACACCAGGTGAGGGATCTTGTGAATTTTTCCATGAAATGAGCTGCTGTGGTTTTCCAGTAACCTTATCGATCCCAAGCTTTGCACCTGGCAGCCATGTATCGGTTGGATGGTCGAAACTCTCCCAAAATATACAAGACGTGTTCGATCTACCTCTCAAAACAAAATTTCCATCATCACCAAGGACTGCTTCAGTTATATTTGAGCCGGGAAATGTCAAATTTGTTGACCAAACTGGGATCTTGGAGGAACCTTCAAAAAGGAGTAGATTGCCATTTTCTGAGAGGTAAAGTGTTGAGGAAGATGGGTAAGACAAAGGGTTTTCTCTATTTGCTACCCAAACAATTTCCTCATGAAACCTTTTATACCATATGCCCAGGTAGATTTTTGATGAAGTGCCTGGTTTGAAGAAACCCAACTCAAAAGTGCCACCTTTAGATACTATGGTCTCTCTCTTTGAATGAGAAAGAGAGTGACCTGGTGAAAGGGTATCAGCAGCTATGGAGAAGCAAGCTCTGTAATAAGACATGATTAGAAGCAGAGCAAGTAAGAGCCATGGTTTCTTACTCGTCATGCTACCCATCCGATCCTATCTAACTTTCAGTACCTCAGTTGGTAATTATAGAAGAAGACATAAAAGGGCGTGACCAAGAAAACCAAGACTTTTCTTGCCACAAAGTTCACTTTCAAAAACCTTTAAAATATATATATTCTACTCCAACCCCTAAAAAAACTCAATCTAAATAAACTCTAAAAAAATTAGACATTTTCAAATAGCGAACATAAACCAACGCTTTATAGTTTAGATCTTCCATTTCTTTTTAGTTATCTCTTTTTGTTCTACCACTATGTTTCTTTTCTTTTATTTTTTATTTTTAATTTAAAGTATCTACATCTCAAAAAAAAAAAAAAAAAAAATTGTATTTTATCTACTTGTTAAACTTTGGTCACCATATGAATGCTTTTATCTGAGCGCGGCGCTGACAAAAGTTTATTACCTGTCTTTTAGCATATGACATAAAGACGTGACATCCGCTTCATGAGACGTAGTTTCCAATTGCTTAGGAATGTCGACTCACTAGTTTTGAAATTGATGTTAAGATAAATTCTGCTATTATCAACAAATATTGGGCAAGTTTACTAATTATGAAAAATAACATATTGGGCTAGTTTTGAAATTGTAGTTTGATAAGATCTGTTTTTTCTTCCATTGGGGGACCAAAATGGTGGCGACTATATTCCACAGAACATGTTAGTGCATGTGTTTGTCTACACATTAATGTCTTTATTTTAAGGATAAGGTTACAAATGAATGGAAGAGAGGATGAGAGACTAATCCAGAATACTTTCAAATATAAGGTTGAATTAATGTCTTCTTTAATTTGAGTCAATATTATTAGAACCAATAATTTTAAAGAGTGTCCTTTCTATTAAGATGTGTAGTGTAAAATTCTTTTTTACCTCATTCAATAAAAAATTGACGCATTAGATAAAAACATCAAATATAATAAAAATGAAAACACAGTATTTTTAATCCAAATCAATTCTATAATATTCATTTTAACCTAATGCCTCTCACCCACCTCCGAGCCCTTGACACTAGTGTCTCTAAAACCAACTAAGACGTTGGCTTCGGTAGTTTTGTCAAAATAAGATAAATTATTTCGTGTGAATGATTATATTATTTTTGGTGTGTTTCAAATTGAGATATTCGCTTCTTATTGGATGGTGCAAAACACCCAGTTTAGGCTATAACATGATTGAAGTTATTCTCAATTTTAAATATTTATTTCTTATTTCATTTTCATATTGCTACTTTGATGTGTCCGTGTTCTTCGGTTCTTAAATTTCAAGAGTGAATCGACGGTGTCACGTCAGTCGAGTCGTATAAGAGTGAGATAGGAGATGAATATACGTTGCATTAATTACTCTCTCCAAATTGTCAAAATTTGTCACTATTACTCTTACTTGGTAAGAGGGTAACCACCCATAGCCATTGGAGGTGAGGATCAAGTGGGGGCGGCGATAGTCATGCATGAGTGGACCACGCGGCCGTGTTGAGAGTGGACCTTACTACGGAAGAAATATCATGCTATTTGTGAATTCACGTTCTATTTCTATGACCGGCCATTTATTGAGATCCATTAGTGAACCAGAGGATTTGTTTTATTATATATGAGAAAGACGAGTTATACAATTATCACCACTACTATATCATATGGTCTAATCTTCTTCACCTTTATTCAATGTTCACACGAGAATTACAGAGGCAATTACGTACGTAGATGGGTGATCAGAGATCTTTTTTCGTGTTGGTTTTATTCATCATCAGAGTCAAGGAGTCAAGTCTTTCTAATGCGGGTCATTGGGGAAGATGGGTAGGAAAATCCCTCACCTCAGTACGTACTGTATAAGGGGTTTCCCAAAGCACAGACCAATTATCACATGGGTACCCCCGACTTGCTCTAATCTCAGCCGGTATTACAAAGTCTTTCATATCAAATTTCCAAGTCAACTACTATACGACTTTAATTGAGAAATTATGGCTCCATTTGTTTTGACATGAAATGATTTTTGAAAAATGTTTTTTATATTTTTTGGTGTTTGATGGCACATAAAATAATAGTCAATAAAAAATATTTTCAGTTTAACTGAAGTTTTTTATTTAATTTTTAAAAATGGTTTCTATTTTTTTAAAACCGTAAACTATTTTTCTAATTTAAACATCTCATTCTTAAATTGATCAACTAAGCCGAGATGCCGCCCGGGACCTCGCCATAACCAACCAGGGACCCTGTCAAGACTGCTGGGACCCGACCAGGATCCGTCTGGGACCCCGCCAAAAACTGCCCAAGATTCGATTAGGACACTTTTAGGACTTGTCATGACTCGATCAAGATCCGTCCAAGATCTGGTTGGAACACTGCCAGTACTTGCCCGGTACCCTGTCGGGACCCGGTTAGGACAACATAAGCTTTTTGATGAAGTGCCTGATTTGAAGAAACCCAGCTCAAAATTGCTACCTTGAGATAATATGGTCCCGCTCCCTGAAAGCGATTGGCCTGCTGAAAGTGTATCACCAGCTATGGAGAAGCGTGCTCGATAACAGGATAGGATTAGAAGCAGAACAAATAAGAGGCATGGCTTCTTACTCTGCATGGTACCCTTCAATTCCTTACCGCAGTTGGTAATTAGGGACCGGAATATAATGGACACAATGCAATTGGTCAACAAATAGTGTAACTATTCAACAACCAAAGTGAAAGTTGTTGATCAGTTTGACTGGAACATTCAAGTCGGTGGGGCCAAGCCGTCACTCCTTATCCTAAAACGTATGGTCTTCCTTTGTTTCAGTAATCCAAATTAGATTTGGTTTTTATTGGAAATAAAGATTTGAGAATTGTTGGAAAAAAATAAACGTAAAATACAAATAGAATGGAAAATAAATGCGAAGTAAATGAAATTTGAACAGTAAGGCAATTGTGACTCTATTTATTAGATAAATATTATCTCCCACTTGTATTAGAAGTTTTGCAAAAGGAAATCAGAGCAATCTTATTCTCAGGATACAGTATTGTCCGATGTAGTGTGCAGATTGCAAACTCTGAACACTATCCAGAACCATAAATATTTTGTAACAGCTGTTAATAATGGTGAGAGTAAGAGAGAGAAAATAAAATTATTTATATAAAAAAAAAAATTAAAAAAAAACTACTGGGAATTAAAATATATCTATATAATTCCATATTATCTCATAAGCATTTTTTTTAAAAAAAAAATTGAAATAACGGTTATATATAATTTAAAATCTAAAGTTGAAAAAGCAGTTGAAACTTAAAAACATATGATCTCATATAGCATAATAATATTAGATATGGATGAAGTAGTGGTAACCGATCAAAACAAGATAATATGATGAAAAGTTATTTATTTAAAATAAATGACTATTAAAACATGATAATAGGAGATCAGTTATTTATTTGAAATTCAAAATAATCATGAAATAATATCAACAATCCCCCACTTATTTCAAGAAAATAATATATATATATTTGCTGTTACTCCAAAATGTTGATACATAAATGAAAGTACATTTTGGGTTTGAACTTTCACTTAGTGTATAATCCTCAAAGCTTTATTAGCGTGATAGTAGACTTAATGTCTTTGAACTATCATACTTAATGATAAAACCGGAGAATTAACACATATTAACATATTAAAATTTCTATAGTTCTTTTCAGTCGCGCATTAATGGTCATACGCATTATCCCAACTTCATGAGTGCTCTAGGTGGCTTACCAAGCCTCGACAAAAGCGGCATGACTTTACACTCATATAGGTAGAGTTCTTCTAAGTGCTCTTGTAGATTAAAAAACACCTTTTATGCGAACTCATTAAGAGTTATACTTAACATTTCCTTTTCATTACAGGACTCGCACTAAATATCAATTATTCCTCTAGATGGTCTAATTTAGTGCTAATATCATCACAATCAAGATTTGTTTTTCCCATTGAACCTAGAGTTTGTTTTCCAAAGTCTAGGTTGGGTTGCCATCTTGTAGTGATCTATTCAATTGGTTTTAGACCCATCTCAAATGAGGTTTTACGAATCAGATCCTTACTTAGGCCTTTTGTAAAATGATCTGCTAAATTCGTGCACGATTTTACATAGTCTACTGTGATAATGTCTTCTTCCAATAATTGTCTCACAGTATTATGTCTAAGATTGATATGTCTTGACTTCCCATTGTAGGACTTACTATATACTCTTGATAATGTAGCTTGGCTATCACAATGCAAGGAAATTGGAGGCATGGGACTTGGCCATAAAGGCAAGTCAATTAAAAAATTTCTTAACCATTCAGCCTCTCTTCCAGCAGCTCCTAAAGCAACTAACTCTGACTCCATAGTTGAGTGAGTTATACAAGTTTGTTTCTTGGATCCCCAAGAGATAGCTGCACCACCAAGGGTAAAAACCCATCCACTTGTGGATTTAGATCCATCATCAACACAATTCCAATTAGCATCACTATACCCTTCAATTACGGAAGGATATCCTCCATAGTGTAGAGCATATGATTTAGTTCCTTTTAAATAACCCAACACTATGGAAATTGCTTTCCAATGTTCAATGCTTGGACAACTTGTGTATCTACTCAATTTGCCCACGGCAAATGCAATGTCTGGACGTGTGCAATGCATTGCATACATCAGACTTCCAATAACACTAGAATATTCTAGTTGTGATACACATCGATTTTTATTTATTCCAAGCTTTAAACTTGAGTTATAAGGAACACGAGAAATTTTGTCATGCAAATGACTAAATTTATTCAAAACTTTATCAATATAATGAGTTTGAGATATGGCATATGCATTTCCTATTTTGTGTAATTTAATACCAAGTATAGTGTTTGCTATACCCATATCTTTCATATCAAAATGTGATGATAAAAAATCTTTTGTATTTTTAATACAAGAAATACTATTAATAAAAATTAGCATGTCATCTACATACAAACATATAATGACAATATTACTATCAAACATTTTAAAATAAATGCATTTATCAGTTTCATTCAAACGAAAACCATTAGAAATAACTACGTTATCAAATCTTTCATGCCTCTATTTTGGAGCTTGTTTTAAATCATATAATGACTTGACTAATTTACAAACTTTGTTTTTTTGTCCTGGAATAATGAACTCTTTTGGTTGTTCCATATATACCTCTTCATCTAAGTATATAACCATTTAAGAATGCTGTTTTCACATCCATTTGATGGATTTCAAGGTTATATAAGGAAGCCAAAGATATCAAAGTTCTTATAAAAGAAATCCTAGCCACAGGAGCATATGTATCAAAATAATCAATGCCCTTTGATTGTCTAAACCCTTTGGCTACTAATCTAGCCTTATATTTGTCAATGGATCCTTCAGATTTCATCTTTTTCTTAAAGATCAATTTACATCCTATGGGTTTAGAACCGGAAGGTAAATCTACAAGAATCCATGTGTTATTAAACATAATGGATTCCATTTCATCATCAATAGCTTCCTTCCAAAATGTGGCATCCCTAGATTTCATAGCTTCTTCAATGTTAGAAGGTTCATTTTCTATATTGTAATACACACCAACTTCATTCACAATCACTTGAGAGTTGCCTTCTATAAAATATGTCAAAAAATCAGGACCAAAACTCTTTTCTTTTCTAATTCTTTTGGATTTTCTAATTTCAAAATTCTCTTCATTTTTTGAAACAATATTTTCAAAATATTTTCATTATTAGAAGTACTTGCTTCAGAAAAATTAGAGTTTTTAATTGTATTGGATTCAAAAAATTCTGCATCTCTTGATTCAATAATTACATTAGAATCCAATTCAAGAAAACGATAAGATTTACTATGAAAAGCATAACCGAGAAAAACACATTTGGAAGTTCTTGGTCCTAATTTAGATCTTTTAAAATCAGGCAACCTAACATAAGCTAGGCACCCCCACAATTTAAAATAATTTATGTTGGGTTTATGTTTAAACCATAACTCATAGGGGGAAAAATTATTTCTTTTAGAAGGCACTCTATTTAATATGTGAATTGCAGAAAAAATAGCTTCACCCCAAAGATTTACAGGCAAACCAGAATGGTTAAGCATTGCATTTACCATATCCATGAGTGTTCTATTTTATTATATTTTTTTTTCCGCTACACCATTTTGTTGGGGTGTATAAGGTGTTGTTCTCTCATGAATAATACCATTAATTTCGCAGAAATTGTCAAAGTCATTATTAAAATATTCTCCACCTCTATTACTTCTTAATGATTTAATCTTGCAACCAAGTATATTTTCAACTTCAGCTTTATAAATTTTAAACATATCTAAAGCTTCATCTTTTGTTCTAATCAAATAGATATAAGCATATTTAGACAAATCATCTATAAAAGTAATAAAATATCTTTTACCACCTCTTGTAATTTTACCACTCAAATCACATACATCAGAATGTATTAATTCAAGTAAATTCGAAGATGATCTATTAACACTTGAAAACGGTTTTCTAGTTAACTTTGTTTTAACACAGATTTCACATTTATCTCTATCATCATGCAAATTAGAAGGCAGCAATCCTAATTTAACCATACGATTCACAGAATTATAATTTACATGTCCTAATCTAGCATGCCATAATGAATAAGAGTCAACAATATAAACATAAACATTCTCCTTTATTAAATTGAGTTTAAACATTCCATTTATAGCAAATCCTTTGCCCACAAACATGCCATTTTTGGTCAAGACAAATTTGTCAGACTCAAATACAAGTTTATAGCCATGTTTGGACAAAAGACCACCAGAAACCAGATTCTTTCGAATCTCTGGTGCGTGAAATACATCAATAAGAGTAACTATTTTGCCAGAAGTAAATTTCAACTCAATAGTGCCTTTTCCAACTACTTTGGTGGTAGTTGAATTTCCCAGGTAGAGTTCAATCTCATCACCAACTTTCTCATATTTTTTGAAGAGATTTCCATCTCCACAGATGTGACGAGTTGCACCAGTATCAACCCACCAACTTGAATCATTGATTACCATATTCACTTCATAAATTACAGTAATAAGATTTTCTTCAACATTGTTCGTCTGTTCCTTCTTCTTCAGAACTCTGCAATTCTTGATGAAGTGCCCAGGCTTCTTGCAGTAATGACAAATTACATTTTTCTTGAAATTGCCTTTTTTCTTTGAACCTATTTTACTAGGACCACCAAATTCATATTTGGGCTTTTTTCCATTTTTTGTTGTCTATTTCAACAACATGGGCAGATTTGCTCATGTAAGCCTTTTATTCGAGTTTGTCTCGAAGCCTTGATTCTTCTTCAATATGAAGTTGTCTCTGAAGACCTTCCAGAGTCAGATCATCACCTTTTCTCTTAAGTGACTTACGGTAATCCTTCCAAGTCGGTGGAAATTTGGCAATAATAGCACCCACTTGAAGTTTTTCATCAATTGGAATGCCCTCTGAATAAAATTGTTGGACAATAAGTTGAATCTCATAAACCTGATTCAAAATAGGCTTATTATCCACCATTTTAAAATCAAAATAATTACTTACCATATAGCTTTTGTTGCAAGAATCCTCATTTTTGTATTTGTTCTCCAATGCCTCCCAAATCTCTCTTGCAAACTTCTTTGGTGCATACATATCGAACAGTGGATCAGTGAAGGTGTTGAGGATACTCCCCCTACATGTGTAGCTGTCTTCCTCCCATTTGAACTTCACATCAATTTGTTCATCGGTTGCTCCTTCTGCAGGAACATTCGGACAGGGTGTATCGAGCACATAACGAACCTTCAATGTTGTCAGTAGAAATTCAACTTTCTCCTTCCAGCGTTTGTAGTCGTTGCCATCAAAACGATCCAATTTGGAAAGATCTTGTGGCATCACGTTCAGAGAAGTAATAATAGAATTCATTGTTGGAAGTACCATTGAAGAATGCAGAATATATATCTAAGAATTGTTGGAAATAAAGATGTGGGAATTGTAGGCAAAAAATAAATGTTGAATACAAACAGAATATGAAGTAAATGAAATCTGGATAGTAAGGCGATTGTGACTCTATCTCTTAAATAAATATTACCTCCCACTTGTATTAGAAGTTTTGCAAAAGGGAATCAGAGCAATCTTATCCTCAGGATACAATACTGCCCGATGTAGTGTGCAGATTGCAAACTCTAAACATTATCCAGAATCAGAAATAGTTTGTAACAACTATTAATAATGGTGAGAGGAAGAGAGAGAAAATAAAATTATCTGTAAAAAAAAAAAATGCTGGGAATTAAAATATATTTATATAATTCCATATTATCTCAGAAGCATTTTATTTTTTAATTGAAATAACGGCTATATATATTTTAAAATCTAAAGTTGAAAAAGCACTTTGTTGGGTCATGGACTAGCCTACTATTTATTCAGCAATCCTCGGGCCCAGCCAGAGGAGGCCCAAATCCAAGACTTGCTTATCCGATCCGAGACCATGAATCTGAGACCCCCTCTAGCCGAGACCATAAAGTCCGAGATTAACTCAGGACATGTAAGTCTCGGTAAAGGGAATAACTCCGATATCTTGAAAGATGTTACTTTTAATAAATAAGTAATCATTGTTATCATATCTTTTACAATCTAGGTCCTGCACATATCCATGAAGATATGTCAGTTGATATCTAAGATCACAAAAGCGATCGAGTCCTACTCAGACACTCTAATCTAGCATGGCCTAAAAGATTACAAGGCTGATCCTCTGATCTCAAGCCACTGAAATCGTGGAACAACTAACAAACATGATCTTTCATTCAAATGTTTGTTTAGCCGATATCAAGGGATAAGATTCTTGAATGTGTGGGAAATTAAATTCTCTCCCTGCCTATAAATACGAGTCATACTATCAAAACAAAGGTAATCACAACTCTCATTATCTGAGCTCTGTAGATGTTGTCAATATCCTTTCCCATTCTGACTTAGGCATCGGAGTGTTCCCGCCGGCTCACCCCCGGTCACTTCGATCCTTCTTTCTTCTTTGTTGTGTAGTCAAATAGTTCGTGTGTTGGTCAACTTGAGCTCGGCAGGCGTGCCACATCATCATCTGGAAAACTGTGCATCAACAGTTTGGCGCCGTCTATGGGAAACATTGATTTTCATCAGTTCTCTACTAATCCAAAATGGTGACTACCCGTTCCATTGCTGCAGCCTCCAACGCACCACCACCATCCAATCTAGCAGAATTCATGAAGTAGATGTCTGAATCCATGAAGGCTCTGAAAAAGCAGAATGAAGACCTGGCTGTAAGGCTCACAGCCGCTGAGGGCTGTAAGGCTCACAGCCGCTGAGGGCTGTGAGCCTCACAGCCTCCAACGCAAGAAGGTATGAAGAATGGCGTGAGAAGGAAAGACGAAGGGAAATTCGCAATGGGAAGCGAACTGCAGGTTCACATCGCGATGAGGAAGCAAGTTCAGTCCAAGCTAGCCATCATACTACTGTCCAGAATGAGGAGCATCATGAGTAGCAGAACCCAGAGAGGTCTCAGCATACTAGGCCTCGAAGAGAGCAATTTCAAGGGCGAAATGAGACCCAGATGAGTGCTGACATGGAAGATTTGAAGAAAAAGTACGAAGAGCTAACTCGCAAGTTGGCTGCAAAGGATGAAAAAACCCCTGCTGCGGGGTTTATGGATAACACCGACCTGCCTTTCACTGATCGAGTGTTAGGTTTCCCTTTGCCTGAAAACTTCAAGATGCCTCGCGTCAAGGAGTTTAACGGTAGTGGCGACCCTTCTGAACATATGGAAAGCGTTCGTGTTCACTTTTCCCTTCATAGGTTTCTAGATGAAATAGCATGCAGAATCTTTCCTCTCACTTTGGAAGGAGTCGCTCAGGACTGGTTTGCCAGATTTCCTGCCAAGTCTGTAGACAGTTTCAAAGAACTTGGAAGCCACTTTTTAAGCCAATTCCTGGCTACCAAGAAGAGGAGGAAAAACTCGGCTTGCTTACTGTCATTATGTCAAGGGAAGGAAGAAAGCCTGAAAGATTTCATGCATAGGTTCAATAAAAAAAAATTGTTAGTGGATAACCCGGGGGATCAAACTGTATTATCCGCTTTATGGCATGGAGACAGGCCAAATGGGCCTTTAATGGCTGAAGTATCAAAGAGTTCGATAGAAATAACTCTTCTCGAGTTTATCGTCAAGACAGAGGAGTATATTAATCAGGAGGAAATGATTAAGGCTCTCACGAAAGGTCAGGAGGAAGAAGACCAGGAGAAGGAGGACGCCAAAAAAGAGAAGGAGGACGCCAAAAATGAGCCACCTATAGCATTTGCTCCAAAGGAAGAAAGGTTTCAGAAGAGAGTAGTAAAGAAGGCTGTACCATCATTCCCAAAGACAGAAACCCGGCGACGTGAAGATCGAAGGTTCACACCTTTGAATACCAGGGTCAACAAAGTGTTTATGGAGATCAGAAGAGACCCAACTTTCAGGTGGCCGAGTAAGTTGCGGGGTGATCCGAGGAAGCGAGATTGGACGAAGTTTTGTGAGTACCATAATGATCACGGGCATTTGACGGAAGACTGTATAACCTTGCGACAGGAAATTGAAACTTTCATTAGAAATAGAAGGCTAGTAAGATTCCTAGCAGGAGAAAGGAACCGAGACGCGGTTCACCAACAACCCCTTTTGTTGGATGCAAACCGAGACGTAGGAGGACGAGAGCCGAGGCGTGATCGGGATGAGGGTCCCAGAGAAGATCTGAGACCCCCTCGGGATCAAGAAGTGGTAGGAGAAATCTACACTATTGCCGGAGGAATAGCTGGTGGAGGACAGTCTAATTCGGCCAGGAAAGCCCATGCTAGGAAGACACAGGCCGAGGAAGTCTTTATAGTGCAGAGACCGTCCAAAGTTGCAAGAAAGGATTCAGTGATCCTTTCTTTCGCTGAAGAAGACGCTAGGGGGGTAATGTAGCCGCATGATGATCTACTAGTCGTAACTGTGACAGTGGCCAACCATATGATCCACAAAATTTTGGTGGACAATGGAAGCTCAGCCGATGTACTGTACTGGCCAGTTTTTAAACAAATGGGTATCGATTGTGATAGGATCACACCATTCAGCTTTCCTCTGGTTGGATTTGCAGGAGAGCAAGTCCAGCCGATTGGTCTTATTTCACTTCCTGTAACAGCAGGGATAGCACCTAAGCAGAAAACTGTGATGGTAGATTTCTTGGTTATTGACCGACTAGGTGCCTACAATGCCATTATCAGTAGACCTGCATTAAATTGGTTGAAGGCCGTAACTTCAACATACCACTTGATGATGAAGTTCCCAACGGAAGAAGGAGTCGGGGAAGTGAAAGGGGATCAGACCCAGGCGAGAAGATGTTACAATACGTCTTTCAAGAGGGTCTTGGATCCGACTCCTATTGTCATTGGTACAGTAGGTGGTAATAGCAGGAACGAGCCAAAGGGAGAGCCAGCTGAACCTCTAGAAGATGTGGTAGTAAGTGGAGGTAAGGTTTTGAAGATCGGGACACAACTTAGTCCCAGAATCTGAGACAGCCTCATCACATTCCTACAAGGGAATTTAGAAGTTTTTGCATGGACCCATGAAGATATGCCAGGAATTGATCCTAAAGACATCCTCCACCAGCTAAATGTGGATCCAAGTGTGAAGCCGGTAAAGCAAAAGAGAAGAAAATTTGCTCTGGAACGGAATATGGCTATAGCTGAAGAAGTGGAGAAACTTTTCAAGGCTCGTTTTATCGAAGAAGTGTATTATCTTGATTGGTTAGCCAATGTAGTATTGGTCAAAAAATCCAATGGGAAATGGAGGATGTGCGTGGATTTCATTGACCTCAATAAAGCCTGCCCAAAAGACAGCTTTCCGTTACCTCGTATCGATGTATTGGTGGACTCAACACTGGGTATGGCTTACTCAGCTTCATGGACGCCTTCTCTGGTTACAACCAGATATACATGCATCCAGAAGATCGTGAGAAAACTGCGTTCATAACTGACTGAGGCCTGTACTGTTACAAAGTCATGCCCTTCGGTTTGAAGAATGCAGAGGCAACATACCAGAGGCTGGTAAACAAGATGTTCCGAGGCCAGATCAGACGCAATATGGAAGTATACGTCGATGACATGCTAGTCAAGAGTGTGCTGCCACAGGACCATGTAACCGACTTGTAAGAGATGTTTGCAACCTTGAAGAAATATGGGATGAAGTTAAATCCCTCAAAGTATGCATTCGGAGTTGCATCGGGAAAGTTCCTCGGTTACATGGTGTCGAGCCGAAGAATAGAAGCTAATCCTGAAAAGATACAAGCTGTCTTGGATATGCAGTCTCTAAGAAACTTGAAGCAGCTCCAGCAGTTGACAAGAAGGATAGCGGCACTAAATTGGTTCATTTCATGATCGACCGATAAGTGTCTTCCATTTTTCAAAGTCTTATGAAAGGCCTTTGAATGGATAGACGAATGTGAAGAAGCCTTTGGACAGCTAAAGAGGTATCTAGCAAGCTCGCCTTTGCTAAGTCAGACGATACCTGGAGAAATATTGTATTTGTATTTAGTTGTTTCTCCCATGACTGTGAGTGCGGCATTGATCCGAGAGGAGGAAGGAGTTCAGAAACCTGTATATTTTATTAGCAGAGCTCTGCGAGGCACAGAAGAAAGATACCCTCAGGTGGAAAAATTGGCTTTTGCGTTGGTCATAGCATCCAGGAAGCTCCGACCTTACTTCCAAGCTCATACTATCAGGGTGTTGACTGAATATCCTTTGAAGAAAGTAGTAAGAAAGCTAGATCTGTCGGGAAGATTAGCTAACTGGGCTATTGAGCTGGGAGAATTTGATATTGAGTTTCTTCCTCGGAATCCTCTCAAGGGCCAGGCACTGGCTGATTTTCTGGCAGAATTCACTAATTTGCCAGACATCACCAGCTGGCCAAGTGATGAGACCTGGGTAATTTACGTAGATGGATCATATACGAAGAAGCATGGTGGAGCTGAGATAGTAATGATTACTCCCGATGGGGAAGAATTATGTAGTTCATTGAAGTTGAAGTTCAAGACCACGAATAACGAGGCCGAGTACGAGGCAGTCTTGACAGGACTCGGTTTAGCTCTTGAAATGAGAGCCAAATTTGTGGAAATACGGAATGACTCCTAGGTCGTTGTAGGGCACATCCAAGGGGAATTTGAAGCCAAGGGAGACAAGATGAAGTTATACTTATCTAAAGTGCAGGATTTGCAAATTTTATTCAATAAGTTTAGCATTGTGAAAATTCTGAGGCCAGAAAATGAGAGAGCAGACCAATTGGCCCGAATAGGCTCAATAGCCAGTGGAGAGATTGAAGCCGAGACTTCTATCCAAATTCTTCCACAGTCATCAGTTACCGAGACGGTGTCGGTCTCGACAGCCGAGACCATACCTAATTGGCAACTAGAAATCGTGGAATACCTGGAAAGAGGAGTACTTCCCTCAGATAAAAAGCTTGCTACCCGATTGAAGATAAGACCAGAAAGGTTTACAATGGTCAATGAAATTTTTTACAAGAAGGGTTTCATGTTGCCATTCTTAAAGTGTGTTTCAAAAGAAGAAGGGAGCTATATCCTTAGAGAAATCCATGAAGGAATTTGTGGAAGCCATTCTGGAGCCAGAATATTGGCATATAAAGCAATCCGAGCGGGTTTCTATTGGCCCAACATGAATCGGGACTCGGCAGATATAGTCAGAAATTGTGACAAGTGCTAGCGATTCGCTAATATCAATCATCAGCGTCCTGAAGATCTGAGTGCAATCTCTTCACCTTGGCCCTTCTCTCAATGGGGGGTAGATATAATAGATCCATTGCCTCGGAGCAGGGGAGATGTACGGTTTGTGGTTGTTGCTGTGGATTATTTCACCAAGTGGGTAGAGATTGAAGCCTTTGTGAATATCACAGTCAAGGCAATAGAACGATTCTTATGGAAGAACATCATATGCCGTTATGGCATTCCTCATGCTTTTGTCACAGATAATGGCAAGCAGTTTGACTGCGACTCATTCCGATCCTGGTGTGCCCAGCTTCGAATAAGGAACTATTACTCGTCTCCAGGGCACCCCCAAGCTAATGGGCAGGTAGAAGCTACCAATAAGACGATCTTCAAGATTTGGAAGAAGAAGTTGGATGATCAGAAAAGAAACTGGGCGGAAGACCTTCCCGAAGTATTATGGGCGTACCGAACAACCAAGATAATTCTAACTGAAGAAACGCCATACGCCTTGGCATTCGGAACTGAAGCAGTCATTCCAGCCGAGGTA
>NC_081541.1:34227727-34245046 GCF_901000735.1 Corylus avellana | reverse complement strand
TGGCCTCCAACTCCGAGCTCTCCAACGGCGTCATCGCCGACGCCGTTCAAGATTCCTAGCTCGATCGCTTTTACCGAGGTCGCCAACACGGTCGCCGATGCCGCCGGAGAAGTCATTCGGAAGTACTTCTGGAAGAAGTTCGATATTGTCGACAAGGAGGATCTGAGTAAGCCCCTATGACTATGCCCTTCATATATCTCAGAGTGGTAGATGGGTTTGATTTTCGATTGGACTTTAGGAACCATACTACCAGGTGCTGCAAATGACAAAATCGAGGAAAAGAAAGGGTTTTTTTTTTTAAGATATCAAGAAATGGCGTCGACCAATCCAAATGGTAGGTGGGTTGGGTTCAATGTTCTTGAAAAATTGTTAAGAATTTAGAAATAAGGAGAAAATTCACTTTACTCCTTGAAGTTTAAGGGGTTTTTTAATTTGAACTCTAAAGTTTAAAAATTGATAATGTATCCCCCAATATTTCAAAATTTTTCAATTTAAACCTTCCGTTACAATTTTCGTTAAATTGGACGAAATTTTTTTTTTAAAAGCCTAAGGGTAATTATGTAATTTTAGAGATTAACGTCCAATTTAACGGAAATTATTAACGGAAGGTTTAAATTGAAAATTTTTGAAACATTGGAGGGATATATTGCCACTTTTTAAACTTTGGGGTTCAAATTAAAATATCCCTAAAACTTCATGAGGGTAAAATTGATTTTTCCCTAGAAATAATTATAATAAAAAACTTAAATTTCTGTAGCTTATGCTGTTCTGATGGTAAAAATTTTGAATAACTAATAGGAGACGTAAACATGATTTATTATGCATTGATTAAGCTAAATTAATAGCTCACATCAAGTGTAGTGGCAATATGTACCAGCAAGTGTTAGATAAGGATGATTAGGGTAAGTTGCTGATAAGAAATATGAGGTTTAATGTGGTTCAACTAATCCTCTTTGTGATCAGCAGTTCAATTATCCTGTAAACCCTTATTGGGTTTCCGAGAATACAGAGGAAAGTGAAATATGATAAAATCAAATTTTTAAATTTTCATGCTTTATGCCATTTATTTCCTGAAACTGTGGTACTCGCATTCTACTAGGCTTAGTTTTTTTTTTTGATAAGTAATAAAAAGCTCAAGGCGGTCCCAAGTACAGGAAGGCCATAATTTTAGTAGGCTTAGTTGAAGAGAGACTATTGCTTAGTTTGGTCCCGGAAGGCCATAATTTTAAAGAATTGCAAATTGAAGTTCTCTTCGTTCTCTGCTTTTGTAAACACCCAGGCTAAGAATAATAGTGTGTGGCATATTTAGACTTAGTTGTCACATTAGGTCTTGTCTTATTGTTCCAGTCATATTTACTTGATTCGCTTGCAGGTCCTGTAACAATTGCAGACCAATCAGCAGAGGAATCTATGGTTTCAATTATACTAGAGAATTTTCCTTCTCATGCAATGTAAGTTATGACCCTGGGCCCTTTCATTTACAGCTCTTCTGATGTTTCTCTCTCTCATTTTTTTTTTTTTTTTTTTTTTTTTTTTTTATATGTGAGATGCCGATTTTTTTTCCCTATATCTTACTGCTAAGTTATCAAAATATTTGAGATTGAAATTGCAGTTACGGAGAGGAGAGTGGGTGGAGGTGCAAAGAGAAGTTTGCGGGTTATGTTTGGGTTTTAGATCCAATAGATGGGACAAAGAGTTTCATTACTGGTATTTTTCTTTATATTTTTGAAATATTATCACCATTGAGGTTAAGCTTTTCCAAGTATACACAAATAATTCTAAACTTGTATTTTTCTCCAGGAAAACCCTTGTTTGGTACCCTCATTGCATTGCTATACAGGGGTAAACCTGTAAGAATTCCTCAGCTGCTTTCTTAGTTCATTATTTTGGAGTTGCATTATTTGGGTTTAATAGAAAAGGTCGGATTTTTTATTTTTATTTTTTACATTTGAAAGGTAAAATGCTATTTTTAGAAAATTTGAAGAAGTAAGGGAGGGAAAGGAAAGTAGTCCTTGTCACTTCAGTATATATTGCTGTCGGTTGACAAGGTTTTCTCCCTAATTAAGCATGCAGCAACATAAACATATAATCTCTGGGGCATGTGAGTTGTATTACCTGTCAAATATTCTTGTACTAGATTTCGTTCATTTAATTTGTCACGTTGTCTCATGAGTGGAAATGTGCAAATTGAGTTTAGATAACTGCATGGTTAGTTCATCTTGTGAAATTAGTCATAAACTTCTAAAAATTATAAGCATGTTTTTTCAGATTCTTGGCATAATCAATCAGCCTATTCTAAGAGAAAGATGGATTGGGATAAGTGGAAGGAGAACAACACTAAATGGACAAAAATTGTCTAAGCGCTCTTGTGCAAAACTGTCACAAGCCTACTTGTATGATTACTATATTTCTTCTGAAGCAGAAAAAAAAATTTTTTTGCAGAAAAAAAAAGTTTGCAGGAAATAGAACATGTGATGTTTTTTCCTTCCATCTGCATTTTTTTTGGGAGCACATTGAAAATGTTAATCCTCTGACATGGTAATCCTCTGCCTTATGAAAGAGGAGGTTCAAGGACAAAGATAACGTCTCTTCGTGAGGAATTTGGGATTCCTTCTGGTTTAGGTTTAAGGTTTCTTCTGCATTCGGCGTGTATGTTTCTTACAATAATCTTCAATAAATTCACAATTCCCGGGAAAGTCTCCCAAATCCCACTAAAAATAATCATTTCCAAGCCTTGAGAAATATTCGCTTATATGACTTGTTAAAGAGTCCAGAAGGAACCCAGATACTAACTTGAGCAATTAAGCTCAAGTAGAAGACCACAAGGGTGGTAGTTGAGTTGGTAGAAAAATTCATTTCATCCTAGTGGTCGCGTGTTCGAATCCGCTTGCGGTAGTAGATGCGTGAACCAGATGCTACTTTGAAGGGGCTCTACTGGCTTACACCTTTGTGAGGTTGTGGTGACGGGCTCGTCTTCCCAGGCAGTAGCTATGGCTCAAACCGGACATTCCACAGCGGGTGGGAACCCCGATAGTAACGCCCAAGGGGGGAAACTATACTGGTCGCCCCTTCCTACCTTTTTAATTAGAAAAAAAAAAAAAAAAATCCTCAAGTAGAAGTCATTATTGGAAATGTTTTTAGATTTAAAGAAGATCCATTTGATTTAATTAGCGAAAAAAAAAAAGAGAAAAGAAAGGGCTTTGAAATTGAAACAGTGGTCAATAAAAGGTTTCCAATTCTAAGCAGACCAAGTTTCTTAATAAGCACAATCATGAGCTACGACGCAGGTCATTCCCTTTTCTACCCCAACACTGCATACAAGTCATTGCTTCTCTTCTCCATTTGCCACTCTCCAACCCACCACACAAACAACTCAAACGAACCAGCGACCAAACCAATCCCAGAAGCGCTTCTCTTGTCGACGAAAAGTATACAAAGGAGAGTTCCAGGAGTGTACCCATAAGAATTGTAGAAAAGGGCCGCAGCCCATTTTGCAGCCAGATGAGCTGTTTGATTGGCTTGCCTTTGGACTTTTGAAGCTTCCCGCAGGCAATAAAACTTGGGACTTTTCTTGCCTGTGTTCTTATATAAGGACTTAGGTCGGTCAACATTCTCATTATACAAAGAGAAATACAAAACCAAATCTAATTTTTTTGATTACCGAAACAACGGAAGGCCATACCTTTTAGGATGAGTTACGGCTTGGCCCCCACCGACTTGAATGTTCAACAGCGGATCAAGATCCACGGCAATACTTAAAAAATTGCCGGATCAGCAATTTTGAAATCCAAGGTCAAGAAGGTGCCACGTCAACTTGAGCGCTTTCTTTCTTTCTATCTTTATATTCCCTTTCCCCACTCTGCTCCGTCTTCTTCTTTCCTCGCTCTCCTCCCATTTTCTTGCCATTAATGGTTCTTGGCGGACCTGATGACCAACCATCTAAGAATAAGATGGGTCGAAAACTAAGAATCCCATGGCTGTCTTTTCTGAAATAATCGAGATTGTTCACACAACTTTCTTTCTTTCTATCTATAATTCCCTTTCCCCACTAATGTTCTTTGTTTTGGACCATCTGATTCTTTAAAACTCCATCACCAGGGGTTGAAATTTCTAGTACCAATAAATAAACAAATATAACTTCTATTTTATCATATTATCAAAATTTTACAGGAATTAGGTGGTTCGCATACCCTGCCAAAATTGCAAGAATAACGAGAAGATCACACCATAAAATATATGGTTTAAGCAAAATTACTTTACTTACAAAAACAAAAAAAGAATGAGCAAAATCATTTTCAAATGAAGTTGACAGACATGCTTCATAGCATGTCAAATTTTGGCCCTCAGATCCAGGGACAAGTAGCAACGGCAAGAAAAATTGTGGGGAGAAAAGAAGAAGAAGATGAAGAAGTGTCGTTGGCCATCAGATCCGGCGACAAGCAGCAACGTCAAAAAAATTTGTGGGGGAGAAAATAAGAAGATGATGAAGAAGTTTGGTCAGATGCGGCGACAAGTAGCAACGGCAAGAAAGTTTGTGGGGGTGGGGGGGAGAGAGAGAGAAGAAGATGAATAAGTGTGGGAAGAAGAAAGAAAGAAAGAGCGTCGAACTTGCATAAATTTTGAAATTTAATAGCAGGTTAACGAGGCATAAATTTTGAAATTTTTTTGATTTTAAAAAAATCAAACGAGAGTTTGTTTTCTTGTAGACGAAAAGTATACAAAGAAAGGAGAGTTCCAGGAGTGTACCCATAAGAATTGTAGAAAAGGGCCGCAGCCCATTTTGCAGCCAGATGAGCTGTTTGTTTGGCTTGCCTTTGGACTTTTGAAGCTTCCCGCAGGCAATAAAACTTGGGACTTTTCTTGTCTGCGTTTTTTAGGTCGGTCAAGATTCTCATAATAACAGAGAAATACAAAACTGTTGATATTATTTCATGAAACTAAAATATCGAATTTATTATTATTTTGAATTTCAAATAAATAACTGATCTTCTATTATCATGTTTTAATAGTCATTTATTTTAAAAAAAATAACTTTTTATCCTATTATCTTGTTATGATCGGTTACCACTACTTCATCAATATGTCATATTATTATGTTATATGAGATCATGTGTTTTTAAGTTTCAACTGATGAGATCATGTGTTTTCAAGTTTCAACTAATGAGATCATGTGTTTTCAAGTTTCAACTGCTTTTTCAACTTTAGATTTTAAAATATATATAACCGTTATTTCAATTAAAAAAGAAAATGCTTCTGAGATAATATGGAATTATATAGATATATTTTAATTCCCAGAATTTTTTTTTTTTTTTTTTTACAGATAATTTTATTTTCTCTCTCTTCCTTTCACCATTATTAATAGCTGTTACAAAATATTTCTGGTTCTGGATAGTGTTCAAAGTTTGCAATCTGCACGTACACTACATCGGGCAGTATTGTATCCTGAGGATAAGATTGCTCTGATTTCCTTTTGCAAAACTTCTAATACAAGTGGGAGGCAATATTTATCTAAGAGATAGAGTCACAATCGCCTTACTATCCAGATTTCATTTACTTCCTATTCTGTTTGTATTCTATGTTTATTTTTTTGCCTACAATTCCCACATCTTTATTTCCAACAATTCTTAGATATATATTCTGCATTCTTCAATGGCACTTCCAACAATGAATTCTGTTATTACTTCTCTGAACGTGATGCCACAAGATCTTTCCAAATTGGATCGTTTTGATGGCAACAACTACAAACGCTAGAAGGAGAAAGTTGAATTTCTACTGACAACATTGAAGGTTCGTTATGTGCTCGGTACACCCTGTCCGGATGTTCCTGCAGAAGGAGCAACCGATGAACAAATTGATGTGAAGTTCAAATGGGAGGAAGACAACTACACATGTAGGGGGAGTATCCTCAACACCTTCACTGATCCACTGTTCGATATGTATGCACCAAAGAAGTTTGCAAGAAAGATCTGGGAGGCATTGGAGAACAAATACAAAATTGAGGATTCTTGCAACAAACGCTATCTGGTAAGTAATTATTTTGATTTTAAAATGGTGGATAATAAGCCTATTTTGAATTAGGTTCATGAGATTCAACTTATTGTCCAACAATTATATTCAGAGGGCATTCCAATTGATGAAAAAATTCAAGTGGGTGCTATTATTGCCAAATTGCCACCGACTTGGAAGGATTACCGTAAGTCACTTAAGAGAAAAGGTGATGATTTGACTCTGGAAGGTCTTCAGAGACAACTTTGTATTGAAAAAGAGTCAAGGCTTCGAGACAAACTCGAAGAAAAGGCTTAAATGAGCAAATCTGCCCATCTTGTTGAAATAGACAACAAAAAATGGAAAAAACCCAAATATGAATTTGGTGGTTCTAGTAAAATAGGTCCAAAGAAAAAGGGCAATTTCAAGAAAAATGTAATTTGTCATTACTGCAAGAAGCCTGGGCACTTCATCAAGAATTGCAGAGTTCTGAAGAAGAAGGAGCAGGCCAACAATGTTGAAGAAAATCATATTGCTGTAATTTCTGAAGTGAATATGGTAATCAATGATTCAAGTTGGTGGGTTGATACTGGTGCAACTCGTCACATCTGTGGAGATAGAAATCTCTTCAAAAAATATGAGAAAGTTGGTGATGAGATTGAACTCTACCTGGGAAATCCAACTACCACCAAAGTAGTTGGAAATGGCACTGTTGAGTTGAAATTTACTTCTGGCAAAATAGTTACTCTTATTAATGTATTTCACGCACCAGAGATTCGAAAGAATCTAGTTTCTGGTGGTCTTTTGTCCAAACATGGCTATAAACTTGTATTTGAGTCTGACAAATTTGTCTTGACCAAAAATGGCATGTTTGTGGGCAAAGGATATGGAATGTTTAAACTCAATTTAATAAAGGAGAATGTTTATGTTTATATTGTTGACTCTTATTCATTATGGCATGCTAGATTAGGACATGTAAATTATAATTCTGTGAATCGTATGGTTAAATTAGGATTGCTGTCTTCTAATTTGCATGATGATAGAGATAAATGTGAAATCTGTGTTAAAACAAAGTTAACTAGAAAACTGTTTTCAAGTGTTAATAGATCATCTTCAAATTTACTTGAATTAATACATTCTGATGTATGTGATTTGAGTGGTAAAATTACAAGAGATGGTAAAAGATATTTTATTACTTTTATAGATGATTTGTCTAAGTATGCTTATATCTATTTGATTAGAACAAAAGATGAAGCTTTAGATATGTTTAAAATTTATAAAGTTGAAGTTGAAAATATACTTTGTTGCAAGATTAAATCATTAAGAAGTAATAGAGGTGGGGAATATTTTAATAATGACTTTGACAATTTCTGTGAAATTAATGGTATTATTCATGAGAGAACAACACCTTATACACCCCAACAAAATAGTGTAGCGGAAAAAAAAATAAAAAATAAAAAAATAGAACACTCATGGATATGGTAAATGCAATGCTTAACCATTCTGGTTTGTCTGTAAATCTTTGGGGTGAAGCTATTTTTTCTGCAATTCACATATTAAATAGAGTGTCTTCTAAAAGAAATAATTTTTCCCCCTATGAGTTGTGGTTTAAACATAAACCCAACATAAATTATTTTAAATTGTGGGGGTGCCTAGCTTATGTTAGGTTGCCTGATTTTAAAATATCTAAATTAGGACCAAGAACTTTCAAATGTGTTTTTCTCGGTTATGCTTTTAATAGTAAATCTTATTGTTTTCTTGAATTGGATTCTAATGTAATTATTGAACCAAGAGATGCAGAATTTTTTGAATCCAATACAATTAAAAACTCTAATTTTTCTGAAGCAAGTACTTCTAATAATGAAAATATTTTTGAAAATCTTGTTTCAGAAAATGAAGAGAATTTTGAAATTAGAAAATCCAAAAGAATTAGAAAAGAAAAGAGTTTTGGTCCTGATTTTTTGACATATTTTATAGAAGGCAACTCTCAAGTGATTGTGAATGAAGTTGGAATGTATTACAATATAGAAAATGAACCTTCTAACATTGAAGAAGCTATGAAATCTAGGGATGCCACATTTTGGAAGGAAGCTATTGATGATGAAATGGAGTCCATTATGTTTAATAACACATGGATTCTTGTAGATTTACCTTTCGGTTCTAAACCCATAGGATGTAAATGGATCTTTAAGAAAAAGATGAAATCTGAAGGATCCATTGACATATAAGGCTAGATTAGTAGCCAAAGGGTTTAGACAATCAAAGGGCATTGATTATTTTAATACATATGCTCATGTGGCTAGGATTTATTCTATAAGAACTTTGATATCTTTGGCTTCCTTATATAACCTTGAAATCCATCAAATGGATGTGAAAACAGCATTCTTAAATGGTTATATATTTAGATGAAGAGGTATAAATGGAACAACCAAAAGGGTTCATTATTCCAGGACAAAAAACAAAGTTTGTAAATTAGTCAAGTCATTATATGGTTTAAAACAAGCTCCAAAACAGAGGCATGAAAGATTTGATAGCGTAGTTATTTCTAATGGTTTTCGTTTGAATGAAGCTGATAAATGCATTTATTTTGAAATGTTTGATAGTAATATTGCCATTATATGTTTGCATGTAGATGACATGCTAATTTTTAGTAATAGTATTTCTTGTATTAAAAATACAAAAGATTTTTTATCATCACATTTTGATATGAAAGATATGGGTATAGCAAACACTATACTTGGTATTAAATTACACAAAATAGGAAATGCATATACCATATCTCAAACTCATTATATTGATAAAGTTTTGAATAAATTTAGTCATTTGCATGACAAAATTTCTCATGTTCCTTATAACTCAAGTTTAAAGCTTGGAATAAATAAGAATCGATGTGTATCACAACTAGAATATTCTATTGTTATTGGAAGTCTGATGTATGCAATGCATTGCACACGTCCGGACATTGCATTTGCCGTGGGCAAATTGAGTAAATACACAAGTTGTCCAAGCATTGAACATTAGAAAGTAATTTCCATAGTGTTGGGGTATTTAAAAGGAACTAAATCATATGCTCTACACTATGGAGGATATCCCTCCGTAATTGAAGGGTATAGGGATGCTAATTGGAATTGTGTTGATGATGGATCTAAATCCACAAGTGGATGGGTTTTTAACCTTGGTGGTGCAGCTATCTCTTGGGGATCCAAGAACCAAATTTGTATAACTCACTCAACTATGGAGTCAGGGTTAGTTGCTTTAGGAGCTGCTGGAAGAGAGGTTGAATGGTTGAGAAATTTTTTGATTGACTTGCTTGTATGGCCAAGTCTCATGCCTCCAATTTCCTTGCATTGTGATAGCCAAGCTACATTATCAAGAGTATATAGTAAGTCCTACAATGGGAAGTCAAGACATATCAGTTTTAGACATAATACTGTGAGACAATTATTGAAAGAAGACATTATCACAGTAGACTATGTAAAATTGTGCACGAACTTAGCAGATCCTTTTACAAAAG
Source organism: Corylus avellana (assembly GCF_901000735.1). NCBI lineage: Eukaryota > Viridiplantae > Streptophyta > Magnoliopsida > Fagales > Betulaceae > Corylus > Corylus avellana. The sequence goes on along the minus strand of NC_081541.1, from coordinate 34,235,547 downwards.
GCATAGGTAAGGATTTGATTCGTAAAACCTCATTTGAGATGGGTCTAAAACCAATTGAATAGATCACTACAAGATGGCAACCCAACCTAGACTTTGGAAAACAAACTCTAGGTTCAATGGGAAAAACAAATCTTGATGGTGATGATATTAGCACTAAATTAGATCATCTAGAAGAATAATTGATGTTTAGTGCGAGTCCTATAATGAAAAGGAAAGGTTAAGTATAACTTTTAATGAGTTCGCATAAAATGTGTTTTTTAATCTACAGGGGCACTTAGAAGAACTTTACCTATGTTAGTGTAAAGTCATGCCACTTTTGTCGGGGCTTGGTAAGCTACCTAGAGCACTCATGAAGTTGGGATAACGCATATGGCCATTAATGTGCGACTGAAAAGAGCTATAAAAACTTTAATACATTAATATGTGTTAATTCTCTAGTTTTATCATTAAGCATGATAGTTCAAAGACATCAAGTCTACTATCACACTAATAAAGCTTTGAGGATTATACACTAAGTGAAAGTTCAAACCTAAAAGGTACTTTCATTTATGTATCAACATTTTGGAGTCACAGCAAATATATATATATATATATATACATATATATATATATATATATATATATATTCTTGAAATTAGTGGGGGATTGTTGATATTATTTCATGATTATTTTGAATTTCAAATAAATAACTGATGTCCTATTATCATGTTTTAATAGTCATTTATTTTAAATAAATAATTTTTTATCCTATTATCTTGTTTTGATCGGTTACCACTACTTCATCAATATCTAATATTATTATGTTATATGAGATCATGTGTTTTCAAGTTTCAACTGCTTTTTCAACTTTAGATTTTAAAATATATATAACCGTTATTTCAATTTTATTTTTTTAAAAAAAAAAATGCTTCTGAGATAATATGGAATTATATAGATAATATTTTAATTCCCAGCAGTTTTTTTTTTTAATTTTTTTTTTTTTTTACAGATAATTTTATTTTCTCTCTTACGCTCACCATTATTAACAGCTGTTACAAAATATTTCTGGTTCTGGATAGTGTTTAGAGTTTGCAATCTGCACACTACATCGGGCAGTATTGTATCCTGAGGATAAAATTGCTCTGATTCCCTTTTGCAAAACTTCTAATACAAGTGGGAGACAATATTTATCTAAGAAATAGAGTCACAATTGCTTTACTGTCCAAATTTCATTTACTTCCTATTCTATTTGTATTCTACATTTATTTTTTTCCTACAATTCTCACATCTGTATTTCCAACAAAAACCAAATCTAATTTGGATTACTGAAACAAAGGAAGACCATACGTTTTAGGATAAGGAGTGACGGCTTGGCACCACCGACTTGAATGTTCCAGTCAAACTGATCAACAACTTTCACTTTGGTTGTTGAAATAGTTACACTATTTGTTGACCAATTGCATTGTATGTGTCCATCATATTCCGGTCCCTAATTACCAACTGCGGTAGGGAATTGAAGGGTACCATGCAGAGTAAGATGCCATGCCTCTTATTTGTTCTGCTTCTAATCCTATCCTGTTACCGAGCACGCTTCTCCATAGCTGGTGATGCACTTTTAGCAGGCCAACCGCTTTCAGGGAGCGGGACCATATTATCTCAAGGTAGCAATTTTGAGTTGGGTTCCTTCAAACCAGGCAATTCATCAAAAAGCTTATGGTGTCCTAACCGGTCCCGACAGGGTACCGGGTAGGTACTGGCAGTGTCCCAATTGGATCTTGGACAGATCCTGGTCGAGTCATGGCAAGTCCTAAAAGTGTTCTAATCAAGTCTTGGGCAGTTTTTGGCGGGGTCCCAGACGGATCCTGGTTGGGTCCCAGTGGTCTTGACAGGGTCCCGAGTTGGTTATGGCAAGATTCCGGGCGACGTCTCGGCTTAGTTAATTGATCAATTTGAGAATGAGATGTTTAAATTAGAAAAATAGTTTACGGTTTTCAAAAATGGAAACCATTTTTAAAAAATTAAAGAAAAAACTCCGGTTAAACTGAATATATTTTTCATTGACTATTATTTTATGTGCCATCAAACACCAAAAAATATAGAATACATTTTTCAAAAATCATTTCATGTCGAAACAAATGGAGCCATAATTTCTCAATTAAAGTCGTATAGTAGTTGACTTGGAAATTTGATATGAAAGACTTTGTAATACATTAAAGTCGTATGGTAGTTGGCTTGGAAATTTGATATGAAAGACTTTGTAATACCGGCTGAGATTAGAGCAAGTCGGGGGTACCCATGTGATAATTGGTCTGTGCTTTGGGAGACTCCTTATACAGTACGTACTGAGGTGAGGGATTTTCCTACCCATCTTCCCCAATGACCCGCATTAGAAAGACTTGACTTCTTGACTCTGATGATGAATAAAACCAACACGAAAAAAGATCTCTGATCACCCATCTACGTACGTAATTGCCTCTCTAATTCTCGTGTGAACATTGAATAAAGGTGAAGAAGATTAGACCATATGATATAGTGGTGGTGATAATTGTATAACTCGTCTTTCTCATATATAATAAAACAAATCCTCTGGTTCACTAATGGATCTCACTAAAATGGCCGGGCATAGAAATAGAACGTGAATTCACAAATAGCATGATATTTCTTCCGTAGTAAGGTCCACTCTCAACACGGCCGCGTGGTCCACTCATGCATGACTATCGCCGCCCCCACTTGATCCTCACCTCCAATGGCTATGGGTGGTTACCCTCTTACCAAGTAAGACTAATAGTGACAAATTTTGACAATTTGAAGAGAGTAATTAATGCAATGTATATTCATCTCCTATCTCACTCTTATACTACTCGACTGACGTGACACCGTCGATTCACTCTTGAAATTTAAGAACCGAAGAACACGGACACGTCAAAGTAGCAATATGAAAATGAAATAAGAAACAAATATTTAAAATTGAGAATAACTTCAATCATGTCATAGCCTAAACAGGGTGTTTTGCACCATCCAATAAGAAGCGAATATCTCAATTTGAAACACACAAAAAATAATATAATCATTCACACGAAATAATTTATCTTATTTTGACAAAACTACCGGAGCCAACGTCTTAGTTGATTTTGGAGACTCTAGTGTTAAGGGCTTGGAGGTGGGTGAGAGGCATTAGGTTAGAATGAATATTATAGAATTGATTTGGATTAAAAATATTGTGTTTTCATTTTTATTATATTTAATGTTTTTATCTAATGTGTCAATTTTTTATTGAATGCGATAAAAAAGAATTTTACACTACACATCTTAATAGAAAGGACACTCTTTAAAATTATTGGTTCTAATAATATTGACTCAAATTAAAGAAGACATTAATTCAACCTTATATTTGAAAGTATTCTGGATTAGTCTCTCATCCTCTCTTCCATTCATTTGTAACCTTATCCTTAAAATAAAGACATTAATGTGTAGACAAACACATGCACTAACATGTTCTGTGGAATATAGTCGCCACCATTTTGGTCCCCCAATGGAAGAAAAAACAGATCTTATCAAACTACAATTTCAAAACTAGCCCAATATGTTATTTTTCATAATTAGTAAACTTGCCCAATATTTGTTGATAATAGCAGAATTTATCTTAACATCAATTTCAAAACTAGTGAGTCGACATTCCTAAGCAATTGGAAACTACGTCTCATGAAGCGGATGTCACGTCTTTATGTCATATGCTAAAAGACAGGTAATAAACTTTTGTCAGCGCCGCGCTCAGATAAAAGCATTCATATGGTGACCAAAGTTTAACAAGTAGATAAAATACAATTTTTTTTTTTTTTTTTTTTGAGATGTAGATACTTTAAATTAAAAATAAAAAATAAAAGAAAAGAAACATAGTGGTAGAACAAAAAGAGATAACTAAAAAGAAATGGAAGATCTAAACTATAAAGCGTTGGTTTATGTTCGCTATTTGAAAATGTCTAATTTTTTTAGAGTTTATTTAGATTGAGTTTTTTTAGGGGTTGGAGTAGAATATATATATTTTAAAGGTTTTTGAAAGTGAACTTTGTGGCAAGAAAAGTCTTGGTTTTCTTGGTCACGCCCTTTTATGTCTTCTTCTATAATTACCAACTGAGGTACTGAAAGTTAGATAGGATCGGATGGGTAGCATGACGAGTAAGAAACCATGGCTCTTACTTGCTCTGCTTCTAATCATGTCTTATTACAGAGCTTGCTTCTCCATAGCTGCTGATACCCTTTCACCAGGTCACTCTCTTTCTCATTCAAAGAGAGAGACCATAGTATCTAAAGGTGGCACTTTTGAGCTGGGTTTCTTCAAACCAGGCACTTCATCAAAAATCTACCTGGGCATATGGTATAAAAGGTTTCATGAGGAAATTGTTTGGGTAGCAAATAGAGAAAACCCTTTGTCTTACCCATCTTCCTCAACACTTTACCTCTCAGAAAATGGCAATCTACTCCTTTTTGAAGGTTCCTCCAAGATCCCAGTTTGGTCAACAAATTTGACATTTCCCGGCTCAAATATAACTGAAGCAGTCCTTGGTGATGATGGAAATTTTGTTTTGAGAGGTAGATCGAACACGTCTTGTATATTTTGGGAGAGTTTCGACCATCCAACCGATACATGGCTGCCAGGTGCAAAGCTTGGGATCGATAAGGTTACTGGAAAACCACAGCAGCTCATTTCATGGAAAAATTCACAAGATCCCTCACCTGGTGTGTTCTCGCATGGGTTAGACCCAAATGGAAGCAATCAATTTTTCTCACAGTGGAACAGATCCCAAGTCTATTGGGGTTCTGGACTTTTAAATGTAACATCTCTCAGCTCGGCTTCTAAAACGAGCCTTATCTTCAACTACACTTTTGTGTCAAGTGAGAGATATTTTATTTTCTATCTTCTTAAACCTTCTACCCTTGCTAGATTACGACTTGACCAAACAGGACAGATTAGGACGCTGGTGTGGCTGTCTGGCGTTTCCATTTGGAGTATATATTGGTCTGGACCAACGAACCTATCTGATGTCTACGCTTTGTGTGGTGCATTTGGCGTGCTACAATACCCTGACAATTTCTCAAACCCTTGTGAGTGTCTAAAAGGTTTCAAACCATTTTCGATGGAAGACACCAGACTAAATGATTGGTCAGGCGGCTGTGTGAGGAAATCTCCTTTGCAATGTCAGAATAATACGCATGCTAATAGCAAAAAAGATTGGTTCATGAAGATACCAAACATGCGATTGCCTGTTTATTCGAAAGCATATTTGGCCTTGAATGCTAGCAGATGTGAATTGGCTTGCACGGAAAATTGTTTTTGCACAGCTTACGCTTATAATATGAGTGGGTGTATGATATGGGAAGGAGATCTCTTGAACTTACGTCAACTCTCACATGGTGGCAAGATTGGACAAGATATTTATCTCAGACTTGCTGCTGCTGAGTATCAAAATACCATAGGTGAAATGAAATCTACACTAATTTATGCCATCTTTCTCTTTGAACTAATATTTCATTAATTCTCTGTTATGATGGTTGAGCTAATGGTGATTCTTGTCATCATAATTAGGCAAAAAATGCAGGGTATGGGTAGTTGTGTTGGTTCCAGCAACAGGGCTTCTCTTATGCCTCTTCATTTGTTTTTCATGCAAAGGAAAACTCAAACACATAGGTAACTACGATGTCAACTCAATTGTTTTTCTTAGACCAATCACTCGATTCCAAGGCATAGTAACCAACTCTTATCTTAATTTCTATATCAAATAGGAAAGAAGGCTTCAAGCAGTAATCTACTATTATTTGATTTCGATACTGAACTCCATGCAATCAATGATGGAATGAACACCAACAATAATCTGAATAAACGAGAGCAAGATACTGAGTTACCACTATTCAGTTATAAGAGTGTATCAGCTGCAACCAATAATTTCTTAGCTGTGAATAAGCTTGGAGAAGGAGGCTATGGACCTGTTTACAAGGTACGTTACATTTTCCTGATGAATTTGATTTGAACACTATTAAGAAAACCGATATTAATGGTACACCTTCATGAAAGTTTAAAGAGTTTATGGTTCTCCTTCACAGGGGAAATTACTCAAAGGAAAGGAAATTGCAGTGAAGATGCTATCAAAAATATCTGGACAGGGAATTGAAGAGTTCAGAAATGAGACAATACTAATTGCAAAACTCCAGCACAGAAATCTTGTCAGACTCTTAGGTTGTTGTATCGAGCGAGAAGAAAAGATATTAATATATGAGTACATGCCCAATAAAAGTTTGGACTTCTACCTTTTCGGTGAGTGCATGTTTATCTTTCCTCTCATATGTTTCTAGGTTCTTAAGTACTAACTAATTTCCTTGATTGTACTATTTAAATAGATCCAACCAAGAAACTGATGTTAGGTTGGGAGACACGCATACGCATTATTGAAGGGATTGCTCAAGGGCTTCTTTATCTTCATCAATATTCAAGGTTACGAATTATACATAGAGATCTAAAACCAAGTAACATTCTCTTAGATAGTGAAATGAATCCAAAAATATCAGATTTTGGCATAGCTCGAATAGTTGGAGGCAATGAAACACAGGCAAACACAAACCGAATTGTTGGAACTTAGTAAGTATGCAACTCATTTTACATCTAATATTTTCAATTGCCAGTTAAATTCTTCTAGCAGGCTACTAACGAGTAGGGTACTAAATTTTGGAATCCAGTGGATACATGTCTCCCGAATATGCTATACAAGGTTTATACTCGATAAAGTCCGATGTTTTTAGTTTTGGAGTATTACTACTGGAGATTATAAGTGGCAAAAAGAATATTGGTTTCTATAACCATAGTTCACTTAGTCTTCTTATATATGTGAGTAGCCTTTATATCCTCTCAATTTCTTTATGTTTTTCGTTAGTCTTTAAATTGAAATGCTCTTAGTTTTCAGTAAAACTTACATTTATATGAAATGATACTAGGCTTGGGAGTTGTGGAGAGATGATCGAAGTTTGGAGTTGATCGATCCAACAATAGAGTATCCTTCTTCTAGTTCTATTATGTTGAGATTCATTAACATCGGCCTTCTTTGTGTCCAAGAAAGCCCAACTGATCGACCTACCATGCTTGATGTAGTCTTAATGATTAGCAATGAGCATGCACTTCTACCTACCCCTAAGCAACCATCGTTTACCTCATTCCAAAATATGATGGACACAAATTCAACATTTGACAATGTAGAAAATTACTCAAAGAATAGCGTAACTATTTCAACAATGGAAGCCCGATGACTGATTCCTATACCAAATAAAATAAATGTTGTAGAACCAACCTTTTTGTATAATTTGTATGCATATTGATATACTACATACTTGTCTCTAAATGTTGTCTTAGTTCACTCATATTTTAGTTTTGTTAAATATCTATCACCATAACATTCTTTAAAAAAAAAAAAAAAAAAAAAAAAACCAATAGTATAACCAAATCATCGTGTGTTGTGTGCAACCAATCTTTTTAGGTGGGATTGGCTAGGGCTTGCTGTGGTTTTATTCTAAGGTGTGTGTTGCTAATTTTTGTTAAAATACTTGAGTGTGTTCCTATAGATTCCCATTAACGCATCCAAATGGTATCTTTTGGCCTTTTGGCCAATTTTGTAAGAGGAATTTCTTTTGTCTCTATTGGTTTCTGGTTTTTCTTTTTTTCTTTTTGGATGAATATATATACTTGTGTGGGTGCATGTACATGTATCCACTGTCTGACATGGAGTGCAATGAAAACACTGCTTACTTGAGAAAGCACTATCAAACCATGGGATATTTCTTCCTATCAAGAGGAATAT
>NC_081541.1:34223544-34227627 GCF_901000735.1 Corylus avellana | reverse complement strand
AATTTATGCCATCTTTCTCTTTGAACTAATATTTCATTAATTCTCTGTTATGATGGTTGAGCTAATGGTGATTCTTGTCATCATAATTAGGCAAAAAATTGAGGGTATGGGTAGTTGTGTTGGTTCCAGCAACAGGGCTTCTCTTATGCCTCTTCATTTGTTTTTCATGCAAAGGAAAACTCAAACACATAGGTAACTATGATGTCAACTCAATTGTTTTTCTTAGACCAAGCACTCGATTCCAAGGCATAGTAACCAATTCTTATCTTAATTTCTATATCAAATAGGAGAGAAGGCTTCAAGCAGTAATCTACTATTATTTGATTTCGATATTGAACTCCATGCAATCAATGATGGAATGAACACCAACAATAATCTGAATAAACGAGAGCAAGATACTGAGTTACCACTATTCAGTTATAAAAGTGTATCAGCTGCAACCAATAATTTCTTAGCTGTGAATAAGCTTGGAGAAGGAGGCTATGGACCTGTTTACAAGGTACGTTACATTTTCCTAATGAATTTGATTTGAACACTATTAAGAAAACCGATATTAATGGTACACCTTCATGAAAGTTTAAAGAGCTTATGGTTCTCCTTCACAGGGGAAATTACTCAAAGGAAAGGAAATTGCAGTGAAGATGCTATCAAAAATATCTGGACAGGGAATTGAAGAGTTCAGAAATGAGACAATACTAATTGCAAAACTCCAGCACAGAAATCTTGTCAGACTCTTAGGTTGTTGTATCGAGCGAGAAGAAAAGATATTAATATATGAGTACATGCCCAATAAAAGTTTGGATTTCTACCTTTTCGGTGAGTGCATGTTTATCTTTCCTCTCATATGTTTCTGGGTTCTTAAGTACTAACTAATTTCCTTGATTGTACCATTTGAATAGATCCAACCAAGAAACTGATGTTAGGTTGGGAGACACGCATACGCATTATTGAAGGGGTTGCTCAAGGGCTTCTTTATCTTCATCAATATTCAAGGTTACGAATTATACATAGAGATCTAAAACCAAGTAACATTCTCTTGGATAGTGAAATGAATCCAAAAATATCAGATTTTGGCATAGCTCGAATAGTTGGAGGCAATGAAACACAGGCAAACACAAACCGAATTGTTGGAACTTAGTAAGTATGCAACTCATTTTACATCTAATATTTTCAATTGCCAGTTAAATTCTTCTAGCAGGCTACTAACGAGTAGGGTACTAAATTTTGGAATCCAGTGGATACATGTCTCCCGAATATGCTCTACAAGGTTTATACTCGATAAAGTCCGATGTTTATAGTTTTGGAGTATTACTACTGGAGATTATAAGTGGCAAAAAGAATATTGGTTTCTATAACCATAGTTCACTTAGTCTTCTTATATATGTGAGTAGCCTTTATATCCTCTCAATTTCTTTATGTTTTTCACTAGTCTTTAAATTGAAATGCTCTTAGTTTTCAGTAAAACTTACATTTATATGAAATGATACTAGGCTTGGGAGTTGTGGAGAGATGATCGAAGTTTGGAGTTGATCGATCCAACAATAGAGTATCCTTCTTCTAGTTCTATTATGTTGAGATTCATTAACATCGGCCTTCTTTGTGTCCAAGAAAGCCCAACTGATCGACCTACCATGCTTGATGTAGTCTTAATGATTAGCAATGAGCATGCACTTCTACCTACCCCTAAGCAACCATCGTTTACCTCATTCCAAAATATGATGGACACAAATTCAACATTTGACAATGTAGAAAATTACTCAAAGAATAGCGTAACTATTTCAACAATGGAAGCCCGATGACTGATTCCTATACCAAATAAAATAAATGTTGTAGAACCAACCTTTTTGTATAATTTGTATGCATATTGATATACTACATACTTGTCTCTAAATGTTGTCTTAGTTCACTCATATTTTAGTTTTGTTAAATATCTATTACCATAACATTCTTTAAAAAAAAAAAAAAAAAAAAAAAAACCAATAGTATAACCAAATCATCGTGTGTTGTGTGCAACCAATCTTTTTAGGTGGGATTGGCTAGGGCTTGCTGTGGTTTTATTCTAAGGTGTGTGTTGCTAATTTTTGTTAAAATACTTGAGTGTGTTCCTATAGATTCCCATTAACGCATCCAAATGGTATCTTTTGGCCTTTTGACCAATTTTGTAAGAGGAATTTCTTGTGTCTCTATTGGTTTCTGGTTTTTCTTTTTTTCTTTTTGGATGAATATATATACTTGTGTGGGTGCATGTACATGTATCCACTGTCTGACATGGAGTGCAATGAAAACACTGCTTTCTTGAGAAAGCACTATCAAACCATGGGATATTTCTTCCTATCAAGAGGAATATCTAATAAAGGCAAAATATCAGAGCAAATGCTACCAAAAAACCTGGTTAAAACGTTTTATTTAGGTAAATTATGGGTGCAAAAATAAGCATTCTTATGAACTTTGGTGGCTGATTTCAATGATGCCTGAAATGGAGACCTTCCAATATGAAATTGGGTTGCAACTGTTCTCATTCTTGCATAGATTCCACCCTCTCCATGCTGTGGATGGCCAATTGGCCATGGCATTTCAAAAGGCATTAATGATACCATAAATCAGCCTAAGGCTCAGGCACAACAAGAAGCCTACATCTAATAAGAAATTTTTCTACCCTAAAAGTTATTTTTATTATATTTCTTCAATAAATATACTAACTTAAACATCATAGGCTCTCCCAATAGTCGTCAACCAACGCCACTCCGGTGATCTACTATTTGGTTCCACACTCCAAAAATTTGCTTTTACAGCTAGCTGTCACCACTCTAGAGGTGTTTTTCTTGTTTTGTGAGTGACCTATTGTCCAATCAAACCGTCCAAAAATCTAGTTTTACATGTTTATACTAAATGATCTTTATACAACAAAGGTGTAAAAGGAAATGGATCCAATCTGAGATTGTGATTGTGTGGTCCTAATGTGCAAGAACTAATTGACATTAATGTACTTGTCATGGTTCTCATGTTTGCATGCAGAAGGTTTCTCTATCTAATGCTACTTTTGCTTCACGGCCTTGGCTTTGGGAAAGTTAGAATAGCCTTTATGAAACAGTTGGAGACAATTGCGAAATGCACCCAAATCCTTCTACAATATCTTCCCCTTTGTTGTTAGCGTTTGAGACAATGTTTTGTGGCTCCAATATGGACAATTAATGTGACATTATCATCATTTGTGTTACATGCAATATGGACAATTAATGTGAAAGAGCAACTGTCTGAGCATTTATTTAGTCTGTCTGGACATATGCATGCCCTGTCCCGTTGTGCTCGGACCTCGTTGCACCACGAGGCGCTGTCAGCCTAAACAAAATATCAATGTCTAAGTTTAAGTAAAGCTAACATGATAACAATCTCTATAATCTCTGCCCGTCCGAATGGATCCTCCGGTGTCCCACATGGATTTGAGCCATACTGGGTCTAAGTCTTCAAAGATAACCCGTATCAAGTCCTTCGCCACCACCAGCTGGCTGTCCGAATTCATCATCGGCTAAGCTAACTAAACCGCGCAATTTATTTATAATAGAGGGGAAAAACTCAAAAACTCTTTTGATAAACTAGTAAACAAAAATTTGTATTTAACCTATTATATATTGAACACTATGTTCCTAAAGTATTTTTTTTTAAAAATAATAATAATTTATTTTTTAAATAGTCTATGTTCCTAAAGTAAAGCAAAAGTTTGTGTGGAAAACAACAGAATTAAGAAGCTACGTTGTTACAAAAAAAAAGAAAAAAAAAAAACTCACCTCCGTCACTCTTCGGCCTCCACTATCTCCCACTTCTGTCTCCCGTCGCGTATTTAAACCCTTTGGCTCCCTCTCAGTCTCTGCAGGGATGATCACACAAGCGCACATTCTCTCCCAAAACCCTTCCTTCCTCTTCTTCTCTCCCAACCCTTTGATTCGCGCTCACACCGCCACTCCCGCCTCGTTCCTCACTTTCAACCAACTCCCGAACCGTCACTCCCCACTCTCTCTCTCGCTCCCTCGCCGACACGCAATGGCCTCCAACTCCGAGCTCTCCAACGGCGTCATCGCCGACGCC
>NC_081541.1:34220718-34223444 GCF_901000735.1 Corylus avellana | reverse complement strand
TTCCCTCTCTAACTTGCAGTACCGCAGTTAGTAATTACAGAGAGATTCCTGACCATTCCTTACCAGAGTCCGGAATATGATGCACACATATGCACTAATTGACACTACAGGAAATTATTTCAACAATGAAAGGGTTGTGTGACTTGAACATTCAAGTCGGTGGGGCCAAGCCGTAACTCATCCTAAACGGTATGGTCTTCCTTTGTTTCGGTAATCAAAAAAATTAGATTTGGTTTTGTCTCTTTGTATTATGAGAATGTTGACCGACCCAAGTCCTTATACAAGAACGCAGGCAAGAAAAGTCCCAAGTTTTATTGCCTGCGGGAAGCTTCAAAAGTCCAAAGGCAAGCCAATCAAACAGCTTATCTGGCTGCAAAATGGGCTGCGGCCCCTTTTCTACAATTCTTATGGGTACACTCCTGGAACTCTCCTTTCTTTGTATACTTTTCATCGACAAGAAAACAAACTCTCATTTGATTTTTTTTTTTCACAAATTAAATCACATGGGTCTTCTTTAAATCTAAAAACATTTCCAATAACTACTCTTCTTCCGCTTAATTGCTCAAATTAGTATCTGGGTATTTCTCAAGGCTTGGAAATGATTATAATTAGTGGGATTTGGGAGAATATCCCAACACAAAAATTAGCAACACACACCGTAGAATAAGACCACAGCAAGCCCTAGCCAATCCCACCTAAAAAGATTGGTTGCGCACAACACACGATGATTTGGTTATACTATTGGGTTTTTTCTTTTTCCTTTTTTTTTTTTTTTTAAGAATATTATGAAGATATATATTTTTAGTTTGAAAAAGTATTATGATGTTAAAAAAAATATTTGGATAGTATTAAAGGTAACAAAACTAAAACATGAGTGAACTAAGACAACATTTAGTGACAAGTATATGTAGCATATCAATATGCATACAAATTGAAAAATGCTATGCCGCCTCCAAAAACTTGTTTATCACAATTTATGCGGAATTAATATTATGAAGCAATAAACAATTCAACCACCCAAAATATATAAAGCAATAAAGAGGCAGACACAGATATTTTGGTTACGAAGAGGAAATCTTTTAGAAACCGATCTAAAAGTAAAACCTCTCCAGGACAACCAAACCAGGGAAATCACTATCAAAAGATTATCCAGAGATTACAGATACTAGGAACACTTACAACCCTTTGCAAGACCTTGGCTCTGTAAGATCGACAAGCCTACAACTCGTCTCCTTGCTCACAATCTTCTTCAACGTGATTCTCCTTTACCGAACACTTCCGATAGACTTCTCAACCGTAGATTTATCAAAGGAATAACTAAAACTCTAAGAGATTCAATTTAACGCTCACCACATATGATCTCTCTTAGCACAGCCGCCGACGAACTCTCTGGGGGTGAAAATTCGTGTCTCTCTCTTCTATAATGATGTATATATACCTCCGACAAAACCCTAGACCGTACCCACGTAAAATCACGTTTTTGGGCCTAAAACTTACGGGGTGTCTGGACATGTTAATGGGCTGTCTGGACACGACTTTGCAGAGAAAAAATTGAGTTTCTGGAAATGAGGTCCGGACCCGGGGAAGGCATGTCCGGACATGGGTGAAACAGCATTCTAGAAATGCTGTCTAGTCTTGATCAACAGCTTCAATCGATGAGCGTTTGTGGTCCGATTGAACTGAAATTTTGCAGAGATGTTCATAACTCATGAATCTACATTATGAACGGTGGAGATTGGATTTTGAGCATTCTATATTAGTGTTTGAGCTCGTAAAAAGTAGCCTCTGCATTTTGGAACTGAATTAAGCCAACACAAGAACTAACACAAATTATACAAAAATATTGGTTCTACAACATTTATTTTCTTTGGTATAGGAATCAGTCATTGGGCTTCCGTTGTTGAAATAGTTACGCTATTCTTTGAGCAATTGTCTGCATTGTCAACTGTTGAATTTGTGTCCATCATATTCTGGAATGAGGTAAACACTGGTTGCTTGGGGCTAGGTAGAAGTGCATGCTCATAGCTAATCATTAAGACTACATCAAGCATGGTAGGTCGATCAATCGGGCTTTCTTGGACACAAAGAAGGCTGATGTTAATGAATCTCAACATAATAGAACTGGAAGAAGGATTCCCTACTATTCGATCGATCAACTCCAAACTTCGATCATCTCTCCACAACTCCCAAGCCTAGTATCATTTTATATAAATGTAAGTTTTACTGAAAACTAAGAGCATTTCAATTTAAAGACTAATGAAAAACATAAAGAAATTGAGAGGATATAAAGGCTACTCACATATATAAGAAGACTAAGTGAACTATGGTTATAGAAGCTAGTATTCTTTTTGCCACTTATAATCTCCAGTAGCAATACTCCAAAGCTAAAAACATCGGACTTTATCGAGTATAAACCTTGTATAGCATATTCGGGATACATGTATCCACTGGACTCCAAAATTTAGTGCACTACACTTTAGTAGCCTGCTAGAAGAATTTAACTGGCAATTGAAAATATTAGATGTAAAATGAGTTGCATACTTACTAAGTTCCAACAATTCGATTTGCGTTTGCCTGTGTTTCAATGCCTCCAACTATTTGAGCCATGCCAAAATTTGATATTTTTGAATTCATTTCACTATCCAAGAGAATTTTACTTGGTTTTAGATCTCTATGTATGATTCGTAACCTTGAATATTGATGAAGATAAAGAAGCCCTTGAGCAA
>NC_081541.1:34198217-34220618 GCF_901000735.1 Corylus avellana | reverse complement strand
CGAGTAAATTACACAAAAAAAAAAAAAAAAAATCCATAAACATTCAAATGAATTAAAACATAAGGCCTTTAATTTTAGTTTAATTTATATAAATTTGAATATGTTAAAACATTGTTGGTCTAAAAATAATAATAATAATTACCTCCAAGTTGAATTTTTAGGCCAATAGATTATGTTTTTGTTAATGTTGGAGAGTGGAGAAAGAGAAAGATAGAGATGGAGAGAAAAAAGATGAGAGATATTAATGTTGGAGAGTGAAGGGAGACAGATTTTTTTTTTTTTTTTTTTTTTGAAATTAAGAGAGAGAGATGTTGAATGAGAGTGAAAGACTTGGAGAGAAAAAAGAGAGAGAGACGTGGAGAGAGGAAAAAATAGGAGAGGGAGAGAGAGATATGAACTGGTTCAAGAGAGAGAGAGAGAGAGAGAGATGTGGAATGAGAGTGAATGAATTAGAGAAAAAAAAAAGAAAAAAAAAGAGAGACGTTGAGAGAGGAAAAAAAAGAGAGATAGAGAGAGAACAAAAATATGAACCGTTTAACTGTTAAATTTTTATAATAATGAGTTAAAAATTCGGTTTAGTCTTAAAAAAAAATTGGTCTTTCAATCAAGATTTAATGCAATCAAATAAATCATCTATCTTATTTCAATACAAATAAAACCTATATAATTCCGAATATTAAAAAAAAAAAAAGGCAAAAAAGCAAAATAATATTGCTTTCAAAAGTAGAGAAAAAAAAAATCCACAAACATTCAAATGAATTAAAACATAAGACCTTTAATTTTAGTTTAATTTATATCAATTAGAATATGTTAAAACATTGTTGTCTGAAAAAAAAAAAAAAAAAAAAAAAAAAAAGATTTAAGAAGAATAATTACCTCCAAGTTGAATTTTTAGGCCAATAGATTATGTTTTTGTTAATGTTGGAGAGTAGAGAAAGAGAAAGATGGAGATGGAGAGAAAAAAAGAGGAGAGATATTAATGTTAGAGAGTAGAAGGAGAGAGATGTTTTTTTTTTAAAAAAATTTAGAGGGATAGAGATGTTGAATGAGAGTGAAAGACTTGGAGAGAAAAAAGAGGGAGAGAGAGACGTGGAGAGAGAGGAAAAAAAAGGAGAGAGAGAGAGAGAGATATGAACCGGTTCAAGAGAGAGAGAGATGTTGAACGAGAGTGAATGACTTGGAGAAAAAAAAAAAAAAAAGAGACGTTGAGAGAGAGGAAAAAAAAGAGATAGAAAGAGAACAAAAATTTGGACCATTCAATTTTTAACTGTCCACTTTTTAAAATAATGAGTTAAAAACTTGGTTTAATTTTTTAAAAAAAAATTGGTTTACGCCACATGTCGCGATTTGAAGGCACTTCAAAAGAAGGCTTCGGCTATTATATATGATATATGATATGATTTGAGTTTTATTATTTGTTTCCTTATTTGATTTGGACATTGATAATACTTAATTTATGAAATAATTTATATGTGGAAAACTCTTGAAATATAATTAAATGTCATTAATTATGCTAATTTAATGACTGATTTTTTAAGTAAGAACCGGTTCACCGTTAAAAAATCGGTTCACAAATTATGTCTTAAAAAACCGGTTTAGCATTAAAATAAATAGGGTTCATGCCGCATGTC
Organism: Corylus avellana; assembly: GCF_901000735.1. NCBI lineage: Eukaryota > Viridiplantae > Streptophyta > Magnoliopsida > Fagales > Betulaceae > Corylus > Corylus avellana. Next base: position 34,218,987 of record NC_081541.1, on the reverse strand, counting down.
GCAATATTAAGGCACTTCTGTGAATAATTCGGCTTTTATATAATACTAGCTTAGAACCCGCGCTATGCACGAGATTATTCATTATAATTGGATTTTAAAACTTAAAACACATCTCCATTGTATTTTTTATTATAGGTAAAAAAAATTGTGTAAAAAAATCTATCATGCCTATTTCAATAAAAATAAAAAAATACAAAAGGTTATTCAATAGTATATTATTGAACATAGTGACATAATTACACATAAGTTTGCATGAATATATAAATCACATAAAAATATACTATCATAAGAACCATATATAATTTTACTTTTAATCCATATAAATTAAAAATATATTAAAAAAATTCTCATATGTGTAATTTAAAACCAACTGGAATGAGTTAAAACATAAGACCCTTAAATCATAAGACCCATAAAACATATTAAAATATTTATTCTCATAGAAGTAGTTTTATTTCTTTCATCAAAGAAAGAGATAAAAAATCGTAGAAGGAATATTGGAACACAAAAAAAAAATAATGAACAACAAAGTCAATTAAATTTACAAATGAACAATAAGAAATTTGAATGAAAAATAATATATAAATTAGAACAAAAAATAAGGAAAGAGTAACCTTAAACCCTATAACAATATATTGAGAATGGTAGCAAAACTAAAAGTAACCCTAAACCCAATAGGTTTTTGTGTAATACCTATTATATTTCAATATAAATAAAACTCATAAAATTTTGGACATTTAAAAAATAATACAAAGCAAAATAACAAATCTTTTTTTTTTTTTATGGATATAAAAATAACAAAATATTTTACTCAATATTTAATGCAATCAAATAAATCATTTCAATCTTCCCTTAATCTAAAAAATAAATTAAAACAACCTGAATTCGTCCCCATATGTGTAGTTAAAAAAAAAAAAAAAAACTAAAAAACTAAAAAACTAAAAAACTAACAGAAAATTAGAAAAGAAAAAGAAAAAGAAAAGGCAAGAAAACATGAATTTTGATTATCAAAGTATTAATATAAAATTAGCATACAATCTCTACCTAATTTCTAATCTAAAACGGTGTTTGGTACAAAAAAAAATTTCTAAAGAAACAAACTAAAGATAATCAATTCACAATTGCTAAAAATTTATACATAAAAGCACAAAGATACATTTATTTCGAATATCTCATACCTTAAATCATAGTTCGGAGTCACATATATTTTTATGAAACTGATCAAATAAAATTTGTGCAACCTCAACTTCTATAGGAAAGTGTTTTGAAATGTTGTTGACGTAGAAGAAGAGGGTGAATTTAGAGTAAGAGAGACCGACGTGATTTAGGGTAAGAGAGATAAATGTGAGTTAATAAAACGAAAGGTTAAAATGAATTAATTAAGGAAAAATTGTGTCTTAATAAAGGGAGGGATATTAATGCATTAAGACACTCAATTTATTAAAAAAAAAAAAATCATCATTTAGGGTGAGAGAAATTAATAAAAAAAAAGGTCAAAAAGAATTAATTAAGGAAAAATCGTATACTTAATTCATTATAAAAAAATTGAAAAAGGAAAAACCCCTTTCAATATTTGCCCGGTTCAATTATAAAAAATTATGAGTAAAAAAGTTTAAAATTTAATTTTTTTTTTTTTTTTAAAAAAAAAACATGAACACGTGAGTTAATAAAAAGAAAGGTCAAAATGAATTAATTAAGAAAAAATTGTACACTAAATTCATTAAAAAAAATAGAAAAAGGAAAAACCCTTTCAGTATTTTTCATGGTTCAATTATTAAAAATTATGAGTAATAAAATTTAAAATTTAAAGAAAATATTGTTGGTGCGAAAAAAAAAAGGTATAATTTCATTTATATTATTTGTTTCCTTATTTGATTCAGATATTAATAATACTTAATTTATTCAATAATTTATATATGAAAAACTCTTGAAATATAATCAACAGAATTAATTACGCTAATTAATGACCGGATGTAAAAATAAAAAAACGGTTCAGATATTAAAAACATGGATATGTGTTGCAATTCTGAGCACTTTCAGATATTAAAAAAATGGACACGTGTCGCAATTTTATGCACTCTCTACGTCAAAACTCGGCTTTTATATATATATATATAAGCAATCGCCTAAGGCAATTAATAAGGCCCTCTAATATTAATAGTATAATTAAAATGTACCCCCTTCATTAAAAAAAAAAAAAAAAAGAAAAAAAGTTTCCCATATCATACACCCACTCTTATTATAAGCATAAGCTGTGCAAGAACAATTTTTCATGCAAGCCAATTCACATCTGCTAGCATTCACAGCCAAATATGCTTTCGAAGAAACAAGCAATCGCATGTTCGAAAGCGAGTGGCCTGTTGAAAGTGTATCACCAGCTGCTATGGAGAAGCGTGCTCTGTAACAGGATAGGATTAGAAGCAGAACAAATAAGAGCCATGGCTTCTTTGTCTTCATGGCACCCTCCAATTCCCTCTCTTAACTTGCACTACCGCAGTTGGTAATTACAGAAAGATTGCTGACCATTCCTTACCAGAGACCGGAATATGATGGACACAATGTAAATGTAACCATTTCAACAATGAAAGTGAAAGTGTTGATCAGTTTGACTTGAACATTCAAGTCTGTGTAGCCAAGCCGTAACTTCTTATCCTAAAAGGATTGGTCTTTCGCATTCTTAGCCGTCTCACCAAATTTTATTCACAAAAATAATCAAAAGTACATTTTTCTTTATTTTAACTACCCATTTTTTTTAAAGCACCCCAGCAGCTTCACTACTTTAACTATCAACTTTTACTATTCTATTTAAATATTCTTTTTTAAATAATTCTTTCTTCTTTTTTATTTTTTATTTTATTTTTATTTTTTCAAAGAACATGGAAAGAGAGAGACAATTTATATTATTTTTTATTCATTTGGTGAGTTAATAGTACTCGTTAAAGATAGTGAGTACTATTCACTCACCGTTTTATTTTGGTTAAAATTGTAAGTCTAAAAAGTGGAGATTTAAACCACTTTTGCTAAATTGCCTCACCAAAATAATAACAAAAAAAATAGTTTTGGTGTGACTCAAATGAGTGCTCTAATCATTTAATCATTAGTTTTAACACCCCCCTCACATGTGGGCACAAACTCCCTTTTAATAGGTGAAGCCCAACACGTGAAATATTTAATATAAATGGGGTGAATTGACGGAGTCAAGGTTCGATCTCAGGACTTTTGGCTCTGATATCATGTAAAATTAGTAATTATCCCAAAAACTTAAACTAATGGAAGATATAAATTTAATCACTTAATTATTAGTTTTAACCGTTCCTTCATGGGAAGCTTCAAAAGTCCAAAGGCAAGCCAACCAGACAGCTCATCGGGAACTCTCCTTTGTGTACTATTCGCCGACAAGAAAAGCGTGTCCTGGTTTGGTCGCTGGTTCGTTTGAGTTGTTTCTGTGGTGGGTTAGAGAGTGGCAATTGGAGAAGAGAAGCAATGACAGTAAGAAATTCCATTTAAATTATGTCTCTTATGTCACATATATAATTGTAATTATAAAATACATATATATATATATATATATATAATTATGGTATTCAGTAATTTATTCCAATTAAAGTTTATTGTGTGAAATCAAATATTCTGAATTAAATTGCTGATTTAATTCTTGTGGAACAAGTATTTGATTTCATTATTGATTTTATTTTGTGGAATCAATTAGCTGTATTTATTTAATTTTTATTCCTTGATGGGAGGAATAATTAAGGTAACAACTCTAATTGAGGGTTCATGACCTACCTATAAATAAGGCATGTGTATTCCATCAATGGGCACTCACTGGTAGACATAGGTCAGAAGAACCTCTCAATATTTTTAGTTTTCTAGATTTGGTTGCTGTGAAGCTGTTATTCAATTGGCTTGAGCAAAGCATGGCTAGAGGTATTTATATAATTATTCATTTCGCTGCTAATTTTATTGTCAATTAGCATTTAATTATATATTGAATTCTTACATGTGGTATCAGAGCCTTCTCTAGGCCATATTTGCTCAGTCTAATTTTTAGATATGCCTGCTGTAAAATTTTATTTTTGTTTCAATAATGTTTATTTTGTTTATTTGATTATTGAAACAAAATATGGTGACGAACATAAAGCATGAAACCCACGGCATGTTAATATATGTTTTTTATTTCTTGTTTCTATATTGTTGAAACAAGCTAAACCCACGGCCATGAGTACAAGAAACAAATTGAAACTCACGGACACCATGTCTAACCCAAAGGTGCTAAGGGAATTGTTGGTGTTGGTGTTTTTTTTTTTTTTTTTGGGATACACTATATGTTTTGATTGAACCAACACCCTTTTGCCACACTGAAGCACCATTTTAGACCGAACCACCAGAAGCCCATGAAGGTGGTGTATGGCGGATGAAACTCCATGGATGGCTGAGTTCCTGCCGCTGATGAGCACCGGTTTTTTTCCCCACTAGCTGCGGCGTTGGCCGCATAAAGTGAGCGGCATCCCGTAAAGTTGACAATGGTAGCCCGTGGTCTGGCCGAAACAGCTGCCCTTCTCCCCTCGCCAAAGCTGGTTGGCCATTCGACGATGGCCCTTGGTGGTCGGCACACAAGGCTGGCCGTCTGGGCGGCGGTTCTGCGTGGGTGGCGCATGAGGAAAGGGCGGCGGCGGCATATGGGGAAGAGGAGGGGCGGCGGCTAAGGTTTGGGTATTTTTCGGGTTGGGGAACATGATGATCCGGGTAGGGTTTTTTCAAACCCATATGGAACCGGGTCTAGTGTTTTGGGCTATTGGGTATGGGTCTATTTTAACCCAAGCCCGATCCAGTTATAAAAAAAAAAATTAAAAAAAAAAAAAAAAAAAAAAAAAACTAGGTCATTAAGTGGGCTGACCTGTAACCCAATAAAGTGGCCCAACCCGATAAAGAAAGACCCAATATAATAGCCCATTCGGATTTAAAAAAAAAAAAAAAAATGAAAAGAAAAAGAAGAAGGGAAAGAAGATGATTTGGGCTCATGAGGTTTAGAACTTGGGTTCCTAAGGGATAAAGGGCCTAAGATTACTTCAAGACCATTAGGCTATTCAGTTTATCATGCTTTAATATTACATTTATATTTATCTTATGATTTAAATTGTTCAGTATTAAATTATTATTTCTTTAATGCATGAAGTTAAGGGTATATTTGTTCTTTTAATTGTTTAAATATAAATTGTTTGATGCCTGGGCCTGAGAATAATTAACTAAGCCTTATGTGTTGGTAAATGTTTATGGTACTATCCAAAGTTGCAATCGAAAAGCTCTGGCAAGGCAAGTCTTGGGACTTAAGTGTGCCGTTGTGCGCTCCCTCACTTACCTGGGACACTATCCGATTGTACTTTGGAAAAATACTATTTAACCACTGACATGTTGGTTTTGTCTTTTATTCTTGGAAACTTTGTTTTTGGCATCTATACAGTTATTGGATGTTACTGATGTCGTGATTATCATAATAATTTTGTGAGAGCTACAGTATCCCGATTTTATAATGATAATTGCATCAAGATCATATATGTGAACTTCATAAGGAAAATTAACATCATGTTGCAATTAATTCATAAATTTAATTTACCAATCCCCACAGGGACATTATTATTTGTATGACTTAATTAGAATAAGATAATAAATTTAACTTTAAAAATAAAATTTCTCTTAGGCCCACAGGTACGAAGAATTTTATTTATTAATGTTAAATTTATTAGTCCTATTAATAAAAAGTAAATTTCATGCGTAATGCAACCTTTGCCCACAGGTAGGTTGAAATTTACTATTAAATTAGCATTGGTTAATTTAAATAAATTAGATGTTAATGAAGTTGTAATTGTCATAATAATTTTGGAAGAGCCACAGCATCCCGATTTTATAATGATAATTGCATCAAGATTATATATATGAACTTCATAAAGAAAATTAACATCGTGTTGTAATTAATTCATAAATTTAATTTGCCAATCCCCACAGGAACGTTTTTATTTTTATGACTTAATTAGAATAAGATAGTAAATTTAACATTGAAAATAAAATTTCTCTTAAGCCCACAGGTACGGAAAATTTTATTTATTAATGCTAAATTTATTAGTCTTATTAATAAAGAGTAAATTTCATGCGTGATGCACCTTTGCCCACAGGTAAGTTGAAATTTACTATTAAATTAACATTGGTTAATTTAAATAAGGTTATTTCATAGCATTAAAGTATATTATTTATTGGTTATCGATGATTCCTACTGCTTTAATTATTACTATTTTATGTTCCAATAATCCCTAGTGATTATGTTGTATACTTCCAAGAGTCTGATTTTTATGTTGGACCTAAGGACGATCCAAAAATTGTTTTCACATCCTTTTGGGTGAAGATAACTTTACATTGTATTTCAATGCCATGAAGAAGGAGATAAAATCCTTGGCTAAAATTCAAGTCTGCAATCTTGTTGACTTACCAAAGGGAGTTGTAGCCATAGGCTGCAAATGGGTTTACAAAACCTAAAAATATGTTTTTTGGGTAATGTTGAACGATATAAAGCTAGACTTGTAACCAATGATCTTACTCAAAAGGAAGGCATTGATTATCATGGTATGAGTAGCTCATTTTGATTTAGAGCTATATCAAAAGGATATGGACTAAGATAGGCCTCTCGCTAGTGGTATATAATTTTTTGCAAGGTTATTGCTTCACATGGTTTTATTGAGAACTTTGTTAATCATTGTATATACCTTAAGGTCAGTGGGAGTAAAGTTACATTTCTTTTAGTCCTATATATAGATAATATTTTGCTTCCAAGCACTAATTTAGGTTTGCTACATAAAGTTGCTCTCACTAAAGTTTTGAGAGAGATTCAGAATGAAGAACTATGAATCTTCAGTAGCACCTATTATTAAAGGGGATAATGTCCCAAAATGTATCTGAACAAAGGCAGATAAAAAATATTCCATATGTATGCACAGGTCTACATTAAACCTGGCATTGAAATAGCGGTTGGACTATTGGGTCAATATAGTATTGTGGAATATGCAATGAACCAAGAACTACAGTTTAACCTAAAGATACACTTACCATTTGGTGGTGTTTATTCAAGTTTGATTTTTACTAAATGTGTAGATTATAGAGAATCAACTTCAGTATATATGTACTGAAGATGCATTAAGCAGACTACTGTTGCTACATCTACCATGAAAGCAAAAGTCATTGCATGCTGTGAATTAATTACACAGGCATTTTGGTTGAGACATTTTTGTTAAAGGTCTCAAGATTGTCGATTTATAGTTAGACCCATAAAGATCTTCTTAGTTGATTCTACTACAGTTATCTTTTCTAAGAATAAATTGAGTAGAAGTAGAAGTATGAATATCGACATAAAGTATCACTATGAAAGAGAACATTAAGTGACAATAAGTGTCTATTGAGCATATAAGTATTAAATTAATGATTGCGGATCCCATGACTAAAGATTTTCCGGTAAAGAAAGTATAAAGTCATATGGAATATATGAAATTCATTAATTCATTTGTGCTTAGTTTCTCTTTAATTGGTCTACAGACATAAAGGTAATGTTATAAAGATTTTTGTGATTTTTGTGCGCATATATATATATATATTATTCTTATCAGTGGGGATAAAATTAAAATTGGACCCGAATGACTTGTAGTAAGTTCATTCATAGAGTACACTATCCATAAAGTACTCATGTAGGAAAGTATTACATATCGTGATACATGGAAGGGACGGCTTATCATATAAAAGCTTTACCGCCATGATTTGTGTGTAGTATTCCTTGAGTGAGTGGGAGGATTTCATGAATGGTTGGAATAAATAAAGTATTGGCCATATTATAGAACTGAACACCATAAAGAATTTATGTGTCATAAGGGTCAAGTGGGAGAATGTAAGAAATTCCATTTAAAGTATGTCCCTTATGTCACATATATAATTGTAATTATATATATATATATATATATATATATATATATATATATATATTGTAATTATAATATATATATAATTACGGTATTCAGTAATTTATTCCAATTAAAGTTTATTGTGTGAAATCAAATATTTTGAATTAAATTGCTAATTTAATTCTTGTGGAACAAGTATTTGATTTCATTACTGATTTTATTTTGTGAAATCAATTAGCTGTATTTATTTATTTTTTATTCCTTGATGGGAGGAATAATTAAGATAACAGCTCTAATTAAGGGTCCCTAACCTATCTATAAATAAGGCATGTGTATTTCATCAATGGGCACTCATTGGTAGGCATAGGTCAGAAGAACCTCTCAATATTTTTAGTTTTCTAGATTTGGTTACTGTGAGCTGTTCTTTAATTGGCTTGAACAAAGCATGGTTAGAGGTATTTATATAATTATTCATTCCGCTGCTAATTTTATTGTCAATTAGCATTTAATTATATATTGAATTCTTACAATGACTTGTATGCGTTGTGGCTCAGGAATGCATATTAAGAAACTTGGTTTGCTTAGAATTGGAAACCTTTTATTGACCACTGTTTCAAAGCCTCTCTTTTTTTCACAAATTAAACCAAGTGGGTCTTCTTTAAATCTAAAAACATTTCCAATAATGACTCTTCTTGAGCTTAATTACCCAAATTTATATCAATATGCATACAAATTATACAAAAATATTGGTTCTACAACATTTATTTTCTTTGGTATAGGAATCAGTCATCGGGCTTCCATTGTTGAAATAGTTACGCTATTCTTTGAGCAATTTTCTGCATTGTCAACTATTGAATTTGTGTCCATCATATTCTGAAATGAGGTAAACGCTGGTTGCTTGGGGGTAGGTAGAAGTGCAAGCTCATTGCTAATCATTAAGACTACATCAAGCATGGTAAGTCGATCAGTTGGGCTTTCTTGGACACAAAGAAGGCTGATGTTAATGAATCTCAACATAATAGAACTGGAAGAAGGATACCCTACTGTTGGATCGATCAACTCCAAACTTCGATCATCTCTCCACAACTCCCAAGTCTAGTATCATTTCATATAAATGTAAGTTCTACTGAAAACTAAGAGCATTTCAATTGAAAGACTAATGAAAAACATAAAGAAATTGAGAGGATATAAAGGCTACTCACATATATAAGAAGACTAAGTGAACTATGGTTATAGAAGCTAGTATTCTTTTTGCCACTTGTAATCTCCAGTAGCAATACTCCAAAGCTAAAAACAACGGACTTTATCGAGTATAAACCTTGTATAGCATATTCGGGAGACATGCATCCACTGGATTCCAAAATTTAGTACACTACACTTAGTAGCCTGCTAGAAGAATTTAACTAGCAATTGACAATATTAGATGTAAAATGAGTTGCATACTTACTAAGTTCCAACAATTCGATTTGTGTTTGCCTGTGTTTCATTGCCTCCAACTATTCGAGCCATGCCAAAATCTGATATTTTTGGACTCATTTCACTATCCAAGAGAATGTTACTTGGTTTTAGATCTCTATGTATGATTCGTAGCCTTGAATATGGATGAAGATAAAGAAGCCCTTGAGCAATCCCTTCAATAATGCTTATGCGTGTCTCCCAACCTAACATCTATTTCTTGGTTAGATCTATTTAAATAGTACAATCAAAGAAATTAGATAGTGCTTAAGAACCTAGAAACATATGAGAGGAAAATATATACACGTATATAGATAAACATGCACTCACCGAAAAGGTGGAAGTCCAAACTTTTATTGGGCATGTACTCATATATTAATATATTTTCTTCTCGCTCGATACAACAACCTAAGACTCTGACAAGATTTCCATGCTGGAGTTTTGCAATTAGTATTGTTTCATTTCTGAACTCCTCAATTCCTTGTCCAAATCTTTTTGATAGCATCTTCACTGCAATTTCCTTTCCTTTGAGTAATTTCCCCTGTGCAGGAGAGTCATAAGCTCTTTAAACTTTCATGAAGGTGTACCATTAATGTCGGTTTTCTTAATAGTTTTCAAACCAAATTCATCAGGAAAATGTAACGTACCTTGTAAATAGGTCCATAGCCTCCTTCTCCAATCTTATTCACAGGCTCACAGCTAAGAAATTATTGGTTACAACTAATACACTCTCATAACTGAATAGTGGTAACTCGGCATCTTTCTCTCTTTTATTCAAATTATTGTTGGTGTTCATTCCATCATTGATTGCATGGAGTTCTGTATCGAAATCAAATAATAGTAGATTATTGCTTGATCCTGTTTGATCTAGAATGATAAGAATTGGTCAGTACTATGCATGTAAATCGAGTTCTTGGTCTGAGAAAATCAATTGAGCTTACAGTTACCTATGCGTTTGAGTTTTCCTTTGCATGAAAAACAAATGAAGAGGCATAAGAGAAGCCCTGTTGCTGGGACCAGCACAGCTACCCATACCTTCCATTTTTTGCCTGATTATGATGACAAGAATCCCCATTAGCTCAACCATCATATATAACAGAGAATTAGTTCAAAGAGAAAGATGGCATAAATTTGTGTCACCATTGGTGCTTTGATGATCATCAGCAGCAAGTCCGAGATAGATATCTTGTCCAATTTTGCCACCATCTGGGAGTTGTTGTAAGTTCAAAAGAGCTTCTTCCCATATCATACACCCACTACTATTATAAGCATAAACTGTGCAAGAACAATTTTCCATGCAAGCCTGTTCACATTTCCCAGCACTCAAGGCCAAATATTGATTGCTTCCATTTGGGTCTAAACCCAACGAGAACACGCCAGGCGCTAGATCTTCTGAATTTTTCCATGAAATGAGCTGCTATGGTTTTCCAGTAACCTTATTGATCCCAAGCTTTACACCTGGCAGCCATGTATCAGTTGGATGGTCGAAACTCTCCCAAAATATAAGACCCCGGTTCGACCCATCTCTCAAAAAAAAATTCCCATCATCAAGAACTACTGCTTCAGTCAAATTTGAGTGGGGAAATGTCAAATTTGTCGACCAAAATGGGATGTCGAAGGAATCTTAAGACAGGAGTAGATTGCCGTCTTTTGAGAGGTCGAGTCTTGCTGACAATGGGTCAGACAAAGGGTTTTCTCTGTTTGCTACCCAAAGAACTTACGTCCGATTCAACATTATATACCATATGCCCAGGTAGATTTTTCGGGAAGTTCCGAGTTGGAAGAAACCGATCACGAAAGTGCTACTTTGAGATAATATGGTCTCGCTGAATGAAAGAGAGTGGCCTGGAGAAAGGGTATCAGCAGGAATGGAGAAGTATGATGTGTAAGAAGACAGGATTAGAAGCAGAGCAAATAATAAGAGCCATGGCTTCTTCTTTTTTTTTTATGAATAAGGAATTTCATTCAAAAACAACCAATCCAAACTACAAACATATTCCAATTACAAGCCTTCTCAAAAGGCCAAAAGCTTAGCCACGCAGGACTTCAAGCTTACTCCAAGCAAGCCAAATGCATAGAACATACAATTTGGCAAACCAGCACTCCTAAAAGAAATCCAAAACAAGACTATTCTACAAAGAAACAACAAACAAAAACCAAACCTGCAGAAAAACAACCACGCAGGATCTAAAACCAAATAACAAAACAAAACAAATGCAGAGACACTACTCAACACCATTAGCAACACTAAAAAACCTTCTCCAAAAAAGAGACCAGCCTTCAAGAAGAAGAGCAAGGCAGAAATAGAACAATCCTGCACAGAAACTATAACAGCAAGTCAGCAGGCAGATTCCACAAAGAAGCTAAACCCAGGTTCTCTCTAGTCCTTGGAAACTTTCCTTCCCAGCAAGTCTTGACCTCACCTCCCAAATTATCTTCTTCAAAAGCTGCTTCCCAGTGCTAGGTTGACCAGAATGTTTTAGCTCATTCCTAGTGCACTATAAATTGTAGATAACGGAACCTAGAACCAATCTGCAAAGAAAACCTTTAAGAGACTTGTTCATCCAATCTCGAATTCCTATCTGCAAAAACTCATCCCAAATAACTGGAGAATTGTCCACTCCACATCAAGCCATACAGAATTTCCACATTCTATAGCTAAAACTACATTCAATGAACAAATGCCCCCTACTTTCAACTTGATTATGACAAAACAGAGACTTAATATCACCTTGAAACCCCCATTTAAGCAACCTTTCACCTGTTACAAGTCCATCTTGTATAGCAAGCCACAAAATGAAAGCATGCTTGGGAATGGCATATGAGAACCAAACCAATTTCCACCAAGCAATCTCCTCTTTCTTCTCTCTCAGTAGCTCCCAAGTTTCTGAACTAACATATATTCCCTTCCTAGAGCCATGGCTTCTTACTCTTCATGGATTATGGATTATAAGTTTGCTTCCAAATGATTGCTGACTAGTCGTGAGAAAGAGAGTGGCCTGGAGAAAGGGTATCAGCAGCAATGGAGAAGTATGGTGTGTAAGAAGACAGGATTAGAAGCAGAGCAAATAATAAGAGCCATGGCTTCTTACTCTTCATGGATTACAAGTTCGCTGAGTAATCGTGAGAAAGAGAGTGGCCTGGTGAAAGGTTATCAACAAGCTATGGAGAAGCATGCTCTGAAAGGTAGATTGCTGACCATTCCTTACCAGAGACCGGAATAGTCAGCAACCTTGTCACAAGAAAAGTCCAAGTGTTCTGCTTGGGAAGCTTCAAAAGTCCAAAGGCATGCCAATCATTCAGACAACTCATCTGGCTGCAAAATGGGTTGCGGCCATTTTCTACAATTCTTATGGGAACTCTCCTTTGTATACTTTTCGTCGGCAACAAAAGGAATGACTTGTATGCAGTGTCGTAGCTCAGGAATGCTTATTAAGAAACTTGGTCTGCTTAGAATTGGAAACCTTGTTTCAAAGCCTCCTTTTTCTTTTTCTTTTTTTTTTCTTTTTTTCACAAATTAAATCAAATGGGTCTTCTTTAAATCTAAAAACATTTCCAATAACGACTCCTATTGAGCTTAATTGCTCAAATTAGTATCTGGGTATTTCTCAAGGCTTGGAAATGATTATATTTAGTGGGATTTAGGAGAATATCCCGGGAATTGTGAATTTATTGAAAATTATTGTCAGAAACATACACGCCAAATGCACCACACAAAGCATAGACACCAAATACGATAGGTTCCTCGGTCCTGTATGGTCATTAGTCACACAAAATTGAAGAATCATTATGACAGTTGAAAGTAAAATATGTTTCATTTTCATTTTTACTTTGACACAAAATTGAAGTTCAAGGGCCAAGTAAATTGGGTCATTTCAAGATAAACACAAAAAGAAATAAACATAGCCTTAATCTCGACCAACCCATCAGATTATTAGAAGAAACCTTAAACCTAAACCAGAAGGAATCCCAAATTCCTCACAAATAGACATTATCTTTGTCCTTGAACCTCCTCTTTCATAAGGCAGAGGATTAATTACCATTTCAGAGTTGACAAAACATTTATTTGTTCTTTCATAAGGCAGAGGATTACAATTTCAAAGCTGTTGACCAAACATTTATTTGTAAATTAAAGAAGGTGAAATTTCTTACATGTCAATACATACAGAACAAGAAAAAAACTATCAGAGTGGCATCGACTAGTGACCACAGAAAGAGCCTCCGAAGCTTAAGTGAGTAAATTTGTTGAATAAACATAATAGAGATAATTCTTAGGGTAGGAAAATTTCTTATCTTATTTGGAGATGATCTCTCTTATGGATTTGGATCCCTTCATATTTTATAAAATTAGAGATCCTCGTATTCTAAAATCTAAGTCATCCATTTAATTCCCTCGTATTTAAAAAATTTGAGAGAATCTCAATACCTCTCTTATACAGGCTTGTAGTTGTGCCTAAGCCTTAGGCTTATTTATGATATCATTAATACCTTTTGAAATGCCATGGCCAATATTTGGCCATCCACAGCATAGAGAGGGTGGAATCTATGCAAGAATGAGAACAGTTGCAACCCAATTTCATATATATTGAAGGTCTCCATTTTAGGCATCATTGAAATCAGCCACCAAAGTTCATAAGATGCTTATTCTTGCACCCATAATTTACCTAAATAAAACGTTTTAACCAGGTTTCTTGGTAGCATTTGCTCTCATATTTTGCCTTTATTAGATATTCCTTTTGAAAGGAAGAAAGATCCCATGGTTTGATAGTGCTTTCTCAAGTAAGCAGTATTTTCATTGCACTCCATGTCAGACAGTGCATACATATACATGCACCACACAAGTATATTCATCCAAAAAGAAAAAAGAGAAACCAGAAACCAATAGAGACACAAGAAATTCCTCTTAAAAAATTGGCCAAAAGGCCAAAGGATACCATTTGGATGCGTTAATATTGGGAATCTATAGGTACACACTCAAGTATTTTAACAAAAATTAGCAACACACCTTAGAATAAGACCACAGCAAGCCCTAGCCAATCCCACCTAAAAAGATTGGTTGCACACAACACAATGATTTGGTTGTACTATTGGTTTTTTTTTTTTTTTTTTTTTTCTTAAGAATATTATGATGATAGATATTTTTAGTTTGAAAAAGTATTATGACGTTAAAAAAATATTTGGATAGTATTAATGGTAACAAAACTAAAATATGAGTGACTTAAGACAACATTTAGTGAAAAGTATACATGTAGCATATCAATATGCATACAAATTATACAAAAATATTGGTTCTACAACATTTATTTTCTTTGGTATAGGAATCAGTCATCGGGCTTCCATTGTTGAAATAGTTACGCTATTCTTTGAGCAATTTTCTGCATTGTCAACTGTTGGATTTGTGTCCATCATATTCTGGAATGAGGTAAACGCTGGTTGCTTGGGGGTAGGTAGAAGTGCATGCTCATTGCTAATCATTAAGACTACATCAAGCATGGTAGGTCGATCAGTCGGCCTTTCTTGGACACAAAGAAGACCAATGTTAATGAATCTCAACATAATAGAACTGGAAGAAGGATACCCTACTGTTGGATCCATCAACTCCAAACTTCGATCATCTCTCCACAACTCCCAAGCCTAGTATCATTTCATATAAATGTAAGTTTTACCGAAAACTAAGAGCATTTCAATTTAAAGAGCAACGAAAAACAAAAAGAAATTGAGAGGATATAAAGGCTACTCACATATCTAACAAGACTCATTGAATTATGGTTATAGAAGCCAGTATTCTTTTTGCCACTTATAATCTCCAGTAGCAATACTCCAAAGCTAAAAACATCAGACTTTACCGAGTATAAACCTTGTATAACATATTCGGGAGACATGTATCCACTGGATTCCAAAATTTAGTACACTACTCGTTAGTAGCCTCCTTGAAGAATTTAACTGGCAATTGAAAATATTAGATGTAAAATGAGTTGCATACTTACTAAGTTCCAACAATTCGGTTTGTGTTTGCCTGTGTTTCATTGCCTCCAACTATTCGAGCTATGCCAAAATCTGATATTTTTGGATTCATTTCACTATCCAAGAGAATGTTACTTGGTTTTAGATCTCTATGTATGATTCGTAACCTTGAATGTTGATGAAGATAAAGAAGCCCTTGAACAATCCCTTCAATAATGCGTATGCGTGTCTCCCAACCTAACATCTGTTTCTTGGTTGGATCTATTTAAAAAGAACAATCCAGGAAATTAGTTAGTGCTTAAGAACCTAGAAACATATGAGAGGAAAGACAAACATGCACTCACCGAAAAGGTAGAAGTCCAAACTTTTATTGGGCATGTACTCATATATTAATATCTTTTCTTCTCGCTCGATACAACAACCTAAGACTCTGACAAGATTTCTGTGCTGGAGTTTTGCAATTAGTATTGTCTCATTTCTGAACTCTTCAATTCCTTGTCCAGATCTTTTTGATAGCATCTTCACTGCAATTTCCTTTCCTTGGAGTAATTTCCCCTGTGAAGGAGAACCATAAGCTCTTTAAACTTTCATGAAGGTGTACCATTAATGTCGGTTTTCTTAATAGTGTTCAAAGCAAATTCATCCGGAAAATGTAACGTACCTTGTAAACAGGTCCATAGCCTCCTTCTCCAAGCTTATTCACAGCTAAGAAATTATTGGTTGCAGCTGATACACTCTCATAACTGAATAGTGGTAACTCGGTATCTTTCTCTCTTTTATTCAGATTATTGTTGGTGTTCATTCCATCATTGATTGCATGGAGTTCCGTATCGAAATCAAATAATAGTAGATTATTGCCTGATCCTATTTGATCTAGAATGATAAGAATTGGTCAGTACTATGCATGGAAATCGAGTGCTTGGTCTGAGAAAATCAATTGAGCTTACAGTTACCTATGCTTCTAAGTTTTCCTTTGCATGAAAAACAAATGAAGAGGCATAAGAGCAGCCCTGTTGCTGGGACCAGCACAGCTACCCACACCTTCCATTTTTTGCCTGATTATAATGACAAGAATCACCATTAGCTCAACCATCATAACACAGAATTAATGAAGTAATATATATTAGTTCAAAGAGAAAGATGGCATAAGTTAGTGTGTAGATTTCATTTCACCTGTGGTGCTTTGATGATCATCAGCGGCAAGTTTCAGATAGATAGCCTGTCCAATCTCGCCACCATCTGAGAGTTGATGCAAGTTCAAAAGAGCTCCTTCCCATATCATACACCCACTAGTATTATAAGCATAAGCTGTGCAAGAACACTTTTCCATACAAGCCAGTTCACATCTGCTTGCTTTCACAGCCAAATATGGTTTCGTATAAACAGGCAATCGGATGTTTGATATTTTCAAGAACCAATCTTTTTTGCCATTAGCAAACGTTTTATTCTCACATTGCAAAGGAGATTTCCTCACACACCCACCTGACCAATCTTTTAGACGACTGGTGTCTTCCATCTTCGAAGATGGTTCGAAACCTGTTAGACATTCACAGGAGCTCGAGAAATTCTCATGATACACGCCAAATGCACCACACAAAGCATAGACATCAGATTGTAGCCTCGGTTGAGACCAAATTAAATTCTCTTGCCCATCCGGCCACGTCAATTGCTCGAACTTTCCTGAAGACCTCACCACAAATCTAGAAAGGAAAGGAGGATTATAAACAGAATAAGTAAAATATCTTCCATTTTCATTTGACACAAAACTGAAAGTACTGTAGTTATGATTCGATCTCTTCTCAGGAAAATTGCTGAATATTTTTCCATCCCAAAGTCCAGAACTCCAAAAGATTTGGGATCTGTTCCACTCTAAGAAATATTGATTGCTTCCATTTGGGTCTAGCCCATACGAGAACACACCAGGTGATGGATCTTCTGAATTTTTCCATGAAATGAGCTGCTGTGGTTTTCCAGTAACCTTGTCGATCCCAAGCTTTGCACCTGGCAGCCATGTATCGGTTGGATGGTCGAAACTCTCCCAAAATATAGAAGACGGGTTCAACCTATCTCTCAGAACAAAATTCCCATCATCAAGAAGTACTGCTTCAGTCAAATTTGACTTGGGAAATGTCGACAAATTTGTCGACCAAACTGGGATCTTGGAGGAACCTTGAAACAGGCGTAGATTGCCATCTTCTGAGAGGTTAAGTGTTGGGGAAAATAGGTCAGACAAAGGATTTTCTCTATTTGCTACCCAAACATGTTTCGTCCTTCCAAACGTAATTGTATGCCAAATGCCCAGGTAGATTTTTAATGAATGGCGTGGTCTGAAGAAACCCAGCTCAAAAGTACCACCTTTAGATACTATGGTCTCGTCCTTCGAAAAAGAAAGAGAGTGGCCTGCTGAAAGTGTATCACCAGCAGCTGCTATGGAGAAGCGTTCTCTGGAACAGGACAGGATTATTAGAAGCAGAGCGAATAAGAGCCATGGCTTCTTACTCTTCATGATGGCACCCTCCAATTCCCTCTCTAACTTGCAGTACCTACCACTGTTAGTAATTGTAGAAAGATTGCTGACCATTCCTTACCAGAGTCCGGAAAATGATGCACACAAATGCACTAATTGACACTACAGGAAATTATTTCAACAATGAAAGGGTTGTGTGACTTGAACATTCAAGTCGGTGGGGCCAAGCCGTAACTCATCCTAAAAGGTATGGTCTTCCTTTGTTTCGGTAATCAAAAAAATTAGATTTGGTTTTGTATTTCTCGTTGTATTATGAGAAATGTTGACCGACCTAAGTCCTTACATAAGAACGCAGGCAAGAAAAGTCCCAAGTTTTATTGCCTGCGTTCCTTCTTGGGAACCTTCAAAAGTCCAAAGGCAAGCCAATCAGACAGCTCATCTGGCTGAAAAATGACTCTTTAAATCTAAAAACATTTCCAATAACGACTCTTCTTGAGCTTAATTGCTCAAATTAGTATTTGGGTATTTCTCAAGGCTTGGAAATGATTATATTTAGTGGCATTTGGGAGAATATCCCGGGAATTGTGAATTTATTGAAGATTATTGTCAGAAACATACACACCAAATGCACCACACAAAGCATAGACACCAAATACGATAGGTTTCTCGGTCCTGTATAGTCATTAGTCACACAAAATTGAAGAATCATTACGACAGTTGAAAGTAAAATATGTTTCATTTTCACTTTTACTTTGACACAAAATTGAAGTTCAAGTGCCAAGTAAATTGGGTCATTTCAAGATAAACACAAACACAAACACAAATAAACATAGCCTTAATCTCGACCAACCCATCAGATTATCAGAAGAAACCTTAAACCTAAACCAGAAGTAATCCCAAATTCCTTACAAATAGACATTATCTTTGTCTTCTTACAAAAAAAAAAAAAAAAAAAAGACAATTATCTTTGTCCTTGAACCTCCTCTTCCATAAGGCAGAGGATTAATTACCATTTCAGAGTCGACCAAACATTTATTCGTTCTTTCATAAGGCAGAGGATTACAATTTCAAAGTTGTCGACCAAACATTTATTTGTAAATTAAAGAAGCTGAAATTAAACATTTAATAAAAATTAGTAACAAACACCTTAGAATCAGACTAACAGCAAGCCCTAGCCAATCCCACATAAAAAGATTGGTTGCACACAACACACGATGATTCGGTTATACTATTGGGAATTTTTTTTTTTTTAAGAATATTATGATGATAGATATCTTTAGTTTGAAAAAGTATTATGACGTTAAAAAAAATATTTGGATAGTGGCACGTACACGGTACGTTAAAATTCTTGCCTGATTCTCCTTCACATTGAATCTTTAATTATTACGTGCTTTGCCACATTTCCTGTGAAAGTTCTTTCTACATTGTTTGGACTGCATTGGCAAGTGGATTTGCGTCATAATCCAACTGCATTGGTGGTCAGTGTGCAGTGGTGGTGACCGGTAGAAAAACTTGAAGAAACGAAAGGATAAGACTAAGACAACGCGCGCACTGCTTTGTCGTCATTAACCGCAACTTGCCTCTTAGCATTCAATACCGATTTGACAATATTATACCTCTAGGCAAGTGGATTTGCGTCATAATCCAACTGCATTGGTGGTCAGTGTGCAGTAGTGGTCACTGGTAGACAAACTTGAAGAAACGAAAGGATAAGACTAAGACAGCACACGCACTGCTTCGTCGTTATTAACTGCAACTTGCTTCTTAGCATTCAATACTGATTTGACAATACTACACAATAATGTAAGAATTCTATATATAATTAAATGCTAATTGACAATAAAATTAGCAGCGAAATGAATAATTATATAAATACCTTTAGGCAAGTGTATTTGCATCATAATCCAACTGGGCGCATTGGTGGTCAGTGTGCAGTAGTGGTCACCGGTAGACAAACTTGAAGAAACGAAAGGATAAGACTAAGACAACGCGCACACTGCTTCGTCGTTATTAACCGCAACTTGCTTCTTAGCATTCAATACCGATTTGACAATACTACACAATAATGTAAGAATTCTATATATAATTAAATGCTAATTGACAATAAAATTAGCAGCGGAATGAATAATTATATAAATACCTCTAGGCAAGTGGATTGATCTTTCAATCAAGATTTAATTTAATCAAATAAATCATCTATCTTATTTCAATACAAATAAAATCTATATAATTCCCAATATTAAAAATAAAATAAAAAATAATAATAATAATATTGCTTTCAAAAGTAGAGAAAAAAAAAAAAGAAGAAAAAAACCTTGAAAATCCGAGTAAATTACACAAAAAATAATAATAATAATAATCCATAAACATTCAAATGAATTAAAACATAAGAACTTTAATTTTAGTTTAATTTATATAAATTAGAATATGTTAAAACATTGTTGGTCTGGAAAAAAAAAAGGAAAAAAAAAAAAAAAAAAAAAGGTTAAGAAGAATAATTACCTCCAAGTTGAATTTTTAGGCCAATAGATTATTTTTTGTTAATGTTGGAGAGTGGAGAAAGAGAAAGATAGAGATGCAGAGAAAAAAGATGAGAGATATTAATGTTGGCGAGTGGAGGAAGAGAGATGTTTTTTTTTTTTTTTTGAAATTAAGAGAGAGAGATGTTGAATGAGAGTGAAAGACTTGGAGAGAAAAAAGAGAGAGAGACATGGAGAGAGGAAAAAATAGGAGAGGAAGAGAGAGATATGAACCGGTTCAAGAGAGAGAGAGATGTGGAATGAGAGTGAATGAATTAGAGAAAAAAAAAAAAAAAAGAGAGAGAGAGACGTTGAGAGAGGAAAAAAAAGAGAGATAGAGAGAGAACAAAAATATGAACAGTTCAATTTTTAACTGTTCAATTTTTATAATAATGAGTTAAAAATTCGGTTTAGTCTTTAAAAAAAAT
>NC_081541.1:34195703-34198117 GCF_901000735.1 Corylus avellana | reverse complement strand
TAAATTACACACAAAAAAAAATAATAATCCATAAACATTCAAATGAATTAAAACATAACAACTTTAATTTTAGTTTAATTTATATAAATTAGAATATGTTAAAATATTGTTGGTCTGGAAAAAAAAAAAGCAAAAAAAAAAAAGTTAAGAAGAATAATTACCTCCAAGTTGAATTTTTAGGCCAGTAGATTATTTTTTGTTAATGTTGGAGAGTGGAGAAAGAGAAAGATAGAGATGCAGAGAAAAAAAAGGAGAGATATTAATGTTGGAGAGTGAAGGGAGAGAGATGTTTTTTTTTTTTTTTTTGAAATTAAGAGAGAGAGAGAGATGTTGAATGAGAGTGAAAGACTTGGAGAGAAAAAGAGAGAGAGACGTGGAGAGAGGAAAAAATAGGAGAGGGAGAGAGAGATATGAACCTGTTCAAGAGAGAGAGAGATGTGGAATGAGAGTGAATGAATTGGAGAAAAAAAAAAGAGAGAGAGAGAGACGTTGAGAGAGGAAAAAAAGAGAGATAAAGAGAGAACAAAAATATGAACCGTTCAATTTTTAATTGTTAAATTTTTATAATAATGAGTTAAAAATTTGGTTTAGTCTTTAAAAAAAATATACCTCTAGGCAAGTGGATTTGTGTCATAATCCAACTGCATTGGTGGTCAATGTGCAGTAGTGGTCACCGGTAGACAAACTTGAAGAAACGAAATGATAAGATTAAGACAGCACACACACTGCTTCAACGTTATTAACTGCAACTTGCTTCTTAGCATTCAATACCGATTTGACAATACTACACAATAATGTAAGAATTCTATATATAATTAAATGCTAATTGACAATAAAATTAGCAGCGGAATGAATAATTATATAAATACCTCTAGCCATTTTTGCTCAAGCCAATTGAAGAACAGCTTCACAAAAACAAAATCTGAAAAACTAAAAATATTGAGAGGTTCTTCTGACCTATGCCTACCAGTGAGTGCCAATTGATTGAATACACAAGCTTTATTTACAGGTAGGTCAGGGACCCTCAATTAGAGCAGTTACCTTAATTATTCCTCCCATCAATGAATAAAAATCAAATAAATAATCAATACAGCTTTTTTGATTCCACAAAAATAAAATCAGTAATGAATTCAAATATTTGTTTCCACAAGAATTAAATCGACAATTTAATTCAGAATATTTGATTTCATAGAATAAGCTTTAATTGGAATAAATCATTGAATACCGTAATTATACATAATTTATTATCACAAAAATATATGTGACATAAGGGACATACCTTAAATGGAATTTCTTACATTCTCCCACTTGGCCCTTATGACATATAAATTCCTTATGGTGTTCGGTTCTATGATATGACCATTACTTTATTTGTTCCAACCATTCATGGAATCCTCCTACTCACTCAAGGAATACTACACACGAAACATGGCGGTAAAGCTTTTATATGATAAGCCGTCCCTTCCATGTATCATAATGTGCAATACCTCCTTAAATGAGTACTTTATGGATAATGTACTTTATGAATGAACTTCCTATAAGTCATTCGGGTCCAACTTTAATTTTATCCCCACGGATAAGAATAATATATATGCGCACAAAAATCTTTATAACATTACCTTCATGTCTACAGACCAATTAAAGAGAAACTAAGCACAAATGAATTAATGAATTTCATATATTCTACATGACTTTATACTTTTTTTACTGGTAAACCTTTAGTCATGGGATCCACAATCATTAATTCAATACTCACATGCTCATTAAACACCTATTGTCACTTAATGTTCTCTTTCATAGTGATACTTTATGTCGATATACATACTTCTGCTTCTACTCAGTTTATTCTTAGAAAAGATAACTGTAGTAGAATTAACTCAGAAGATCTTTATGGGTCTAACTATAAAATCGACAATCTTGAGACCTTTAACAAAAATGTCTCAACCATAATGCTTGTGTAATTAATTCACAGCATGTAATGACTTTTGCTTTCATGCTAGATGTGGCAACTGTAGTCTACTTATTGCATCTTCAGTACATATATACTGAAGTTGATTCTTTACTATCTACACATTTAGCAAAAATCAAACATGAATAAACACTACCAAATGGTAAGTGTATCTTTAGGTTAAGCTGTAATTCTTGGTTCATTGCATATTTCATCATACTATATTGACCTAATAGTCCAACTGCCATTTCAATGTCAGGTCTAATGTAGACCTGTGCATACATATGGAATATTTTTCATCTGCCATTATTCCAATATATTTTGGGACATTATCCCCTTTAATAATAGGTGCTACTGAAGATTCATAGTTCTTCATTCTAAATCTTTCCCAAAACTTTAGTGAGAGGAACTTTATGTAGCAAACCTAATATACCGCCCCGATATTTGAACTAGCAAATAACGAAGT
>NC_081541.1:34194559-34195603 GCF_901000735.1 Corylus avellana | reverse complement strand
GGAACAAGTTCATAATGAACCTACTCAGACTTTGCCAAATGCAAAGGAAGTAGGATTAAGTAGATCCTCTAGAATAAGGTGACCAACAATCCCTAGTAGTTATGTTGTATACTTTCAGGAGTCTGATTTTTATGTCAGACCTAAGGACGATCCAAAAAATTGTTTTTACATCATTTTGGATGGAGATAACTTCGCATTGTGTTTCAATGCCATGAAGGAGGAGATGAAATCATTGGCTAAAATTCAAGTCTGCAATCTTGTTGACTTACCAAAGAGAGTTGTAGCCATAAGCTGCAAATGGGTTTAAAAAACCTAAAATGATGCTTCCGGGTAATGTTGAACGATATAAAGCTAAACTTGTAGCTAATGATCTTACTCAAGAGAAAGACATTGATTATCATGGTATGAGTAGCTCATTTTGGTTTAGAGCTATATCAAAAGGATGTGAAAAACAATTTTCCTCAAATGAGGGTCTTAAAGAGGAGGTGTGCATAAAACAACTTAAGAGTTTTATTGATAACAGTCACAAAGCTTGCAAATTAAGAAAATCTATTAATGGACTAAGATATGTCTCTCATCAATGACATACAAAAATTTTACAAGGTTATTACCTCACATGGGTTTATTGAAAACCTTGTTAATCATTGAATATACCTTAAGGTCAGTGGGAGTAAAGTTACATTTCTTTTAGTTCTGTATATAGATAATATTTTGCTTGCAAGCACTAATTTAGGTGTAACGACCTAGATTTTAAAACTCTTATTTAAATAATATTAAATAGATTAAAAATATAATCGATAAATTAGAACAATGATATGTTGATTAATGATATTAAATAACTATTTAGTGTTAAAGGTATATTACATTGATTTTTGACCTCTTATGTATATTACTTCAATTCTAAAAATTTAGCTTCACTAATATGTTTATGGGCATAATCAAACCCAATCTAGTGAATAAATTATTTATATTGGTGTTTAGCGAAGTCATAAATTAATTTGAAGTTTTTCAGTTTTTTAGCCTAAAAAGCAGTGTCTTAATTTT
>NC_081541.1:34194061-34194319 GCF_901000735.1 Corylus avellana | reverse complement strand
TAAATATCATGATTATAATGATTTAATAAGGCAAGTGGCCAAGTGGTAATGCAAATAGTTAAAGCCTAAGTTTAATTGGAAACTTTGTATAGGCCAAAAATAGACTCAAACGAACTCGGATGAAGTCGAACGAAAAATATAAAATGTTTTTCTCGGAGTCCTCTATGTACTCTCAAAATTTCATGTCAATCGGAGTAGGTTTGGACATTGAAAAATGGATCGGAATACACTGCCCTCATTTTGGACGAAAATTCTAAT
>NC_081541.1:34172704-34193961 GCF_901000735.1 Corylus avellana | reverse complement strand
AAACCTTAAAATGTTAGGACCAAGATTCCCTCATCCGATACACTCCCCCTGAGACTAATCATTCGCTTTTACCATGTCCTTTAGTAATCATCTATTTCCGCAATGATTTGATCACTGATTCTTTCTTTAGGGACAGACAGAAGCAAAACTAAGTCATTTGAGCTTACTTTATCCCTTTTTTTTTTTTTTTTTTGGAAAATGTTGGAATTTTTAGGAGCTAGGTTCAACTAACGAGTTGGTCAAGTGGATAGAACTGACACTACCTATCTTCCAAGCAAAATGTTTGCTCCAAATTCCCAAACACATAACAAAATCTAAACCTAATGGGGGCAAAAAGTGCACAATTTCGAACATGAGAAAAACTGACTCTTACTCCTTTAACAGTTTTCAGAAAAACAAGGTTTATCAGAAACATATGGAGCAATAGATGTAAATTGCAGAAATATTGACCCCACTCATATGTAAAATATTCATTTGAGCACAAGACATGAGAAACTGAGTATCCAACAATTAAAACAATCTAAAAGAATAAAAAAATAATCAAAGAAAATAAAAACAAAGCAAACAAAAATTCAAAAAGAAACAAAAATGCCCTAGAACAGCTATAGACAAATATCAATATGCTCAATTTCTAGGCATGATCTATGTGCCCACCTAATCTAGGTGAGTCCATTACCACTCCCCCTCAATGGGTGAATGGTATTAATCTTCTTGACCCAAACTTTCTTCACATCAGGGACAACTGTGTGACTCTTATCCAAGACATCTAACCGTGTTACTATGTCTCTGATTATGTTGAATAATTTCTCATAACTATTTCTAGAACGGAAATATTCTCTTTTAGGCCCATGACTATTAAGCTGAAAACACTTAGGACGAATATGTCCAAACTTACCACAGTTATGACACGTAGGAATAAACCTTTGAGAAGGTTGGTTCCTTAACATGTGCATACTTCTCGACTTAGAACTAGACATATAGGAATCAGTTAGAGTTCCCTTACCTTTTCCACCTTTGGAAATTTGAGGAGAAATTACCTTCTTTTCAGCCAAGCTATCTTCTTTGTTCACTGGTTTCACAAAAATCATCTTCGAAGAAGAAGCAACATTAGTAGATAAAATAGTAGATTTATCAAAACCCAATCCAGTTCGATCAAACGAATGTTTCTGATTATGTAGCATTTGATTTACCTTTTCACTAGAGAATTTTGTTAAATGATTCTTTGATTCATTCAGTTCATTCTCTAAGGATTTCACTTTGGCAATTAGCATTTGATTTTCAGACATCAAAGTATTATGAGTAGCAAGAGAATCAGTTAAGGTGACAGAAAGTTGATCATTTTCAAGATTAACCTCATTGATTTTCTTCAATTGCTGCTTATTCAGCTTTTTCAGTTTAGTGTATTCCACAAAGAGATTATTATAAGCATTTTGCAAATCATCTTCTTCTTCCGAATCATTATCGGACACACCTTGTTTGTCTTGAGAATTACACTCACTATTCTTATGCTCACTCTCATAACTAACTCCAAATGCTAAGTAATTAACTCCCTGTTCAGCATCGTCCTTGTCTGCTCATCACTTTGAGTCACATTAAATGCCTTGCCATTTGACTTTCTCAAGTTAGCACAGTCAACACGAATGTGCCCATGTCCACCACATTCGTGACACTTGATACCTCTAGGTGACTTTCCTTTCTCAACATTCTCATTTCTAGATTTCTCAGAAAATTGTGAATTGCTATTTCTAAAATTTCCTTTCTTGGCTCTAAAGAATTTCCTAAACTTCTTAGCAAACATAGCAATTTCTTCCTCATTTCCAGAATCCTCATCAGATGAACCACAAGAGTCAACCTTAACATTTTTTGCCTTAAGAGCAATATTTTTGGTATTCTTGTGTTTAGGAAGAATTAGCTCAAAGGTCTGAAGGGAACCTACAAGTTCTTCTACTCTCATAGTATCTAAGTCATTGCTCTGTTGTATAGCAGCAATTTGGGGAATAAACCTCTCAAGCAAAGATCTTAAGATTTTTTTCACCACTTTTGCATCATCCATTTTCTTTCCCAAATTAATGGTAGAGTTTCTAATGGCACTAAGCTTTGAATAAAATTCATCAAAAATTTCATATTCCTGCATTCTAATCTCCTCAAACTGAGAAACCAACATTTGAATTTTTGAAGTTCTAACAACCTTAGTTCCTTCATGTGTGATTTCTAAAGTTTCCCAGGCTTCCTTAGCTATTTCACATCTAGAAATTCTAGAAAATTCCTCATTTGAAACAGAGATGTAAATAGCATTTATAGCTTTGTCATTCGCAGTAGCATTATTATTTTCCTCTGTTGTCCATTCAGCTATTGCTTTTTCTGGACGTGTCCATCCAGATTCGACAATATGCCAAACATTAATGAATTTAAAATATGCTCTCATACGAATTTTTCAAAGCGTATAATTTGTTCCGTCAAAGACGGGAAGAGAATTAGGAGCAACAGTATGAGACATTTGATATGGAGTCTCGAATCACACTCAGGAAATAAATCCTTCACAGAGTGAACCCGCTCTGATACCAATTGAAAATTTTAAAAACGACTCCAAACGACACCTATTCAAATGTCTAGGTGATTCACAAATATTAAGCGGAATAAGATCCAACCTAACAATCAATAATCAACCAAATACAGATATGTAATGAAAATCAAGAACACAGATATTTGGTTACGAAGAGGAAACCATTTAGAGAACTCTTTAAATGTAAAACCTCTCCGGGGCAGCCAAACCCAGGAAATCAATCCACTATAAGAAGAATAAGGAATACAAGAAGAATTACAAAACCTTTGCAATTTACTCTTCCTTGTACACGACAAGCGACCCACTTGACTTCTATCACAGTAGCCCTTTCCAAAACATCTGGCACAATTCTTCTATAAGATTTCCTTTCACCGGAACTCCGATTGGCTTCACGTATTTAATCCCTTCTCAAATAAGCTAGAACAATATCTCTCTCTAAGCTCTCTGATTTTGCTCTCCAAAAATACGTACATATAAATGTAGCAAAATCGTGTTTAAATAGAAAATAAAACAAAATAAAGCAGCCATGTCCGGACATGAGCAATCTGGTGTCCGGACCTTCCCTTCACAATAATCGTTTCTGGAAATGGGGTCCGGACCCAGCTTCTGGCGGTCCGGACCTCTCCTTCAAAATTCAGTTTCTGGAAATCAGGTCCGGACCCAGCTTCTGGCGGTCCGGACCTGCCCATCAAAACAGGGTTGCTGGTTTCTGTGTCCGGACCCTTCTTCTGGTGGTCCGGACAGGTCATTCAACAGGAATTCTCTGGAAACTGGGTCCGGACCTGACTTCTGGGGGTCCGGACATGGCCTTCTAGAGTCTGTTTTTGAACACTTTGAGATGCTTCATTTTCACCAACTTTACATGCAAACCGAATGAGCCAAAACATAACCCAACATTTTGAAATTATAAAATGTTTTACTTTAAAGCTTTTCTATTAGGGTGCAGGCCAAAGTCTTATTGGAACTCACTAAGGTGGTGTTTGGCAACCGGGTTGTTGCCCGCCTAGACACTGTTCACTATCGGGTTTGGTGCCTTCCAACACGTGACCCCCAAACCCAGTTTGTAAAATTACATTTTTACCCATTTATTTTCTTTTCCAGCCTAAAAACTCTTCTCCTACACGCCTTCCCTCCCTCGCTCACCCTCTCTATCACTCTGGCCAACGGACACCGGACATCGGCATCGCTTACCCCTCTCTCACCCCGGTTCGTGCGACCGCTGTTTGCACCGTATTCGGGCGGGTGCTGTAGCGGTACCCGGAGGCCATGAACCTGGTATAGGTTTAGCGTACTAACTAGTCTGGTCAGGACTCAAGACAGGAACGCCCCAAACTTCATATATTTCATTTTCCATTTTTAATAAACCACCACACAATTCTTATGAGACGCCCCAAACTTCCCGCCAACCACCACAGACTTCCCACATCCGACCCAACTCGCCAAAATCTCATCAACAACGATTCTGATACACCCAAAGATGGATTCAACTATTGGGTCTTTGGGTTTCTCGCCAAAATCCCTGAATCGGGCTGTTAGGGATAGTTGGGCAGATTCGGTTGACATTGAAGGATGGAGCACATGGGAAGAAGCCTGTTTCGGTGCTTTGGGGATTTTCAAGGAAAAAATATCAAAAGGTGAAGGAACTCACGCAGGGGGGTGGGGGATGCTGTTTCGATGCTTTGGGGATTTTCAAGGAAAAAAAATCAAAAGGTGAAGGAACTCACGCAGGGGGTGGGGGAAGCTATTTCGGTGCTTTGGGGATTTTCAAGGAAAAAAAATCAAAAAGTGAAGGATCTCACGCAAGGGGGGGTGGGAGACGCCTGATATGTGGGAAAAAAACTCAAAACGTTTGTAGAGAAAGGTAAGGGCAATATGGGAATAGTGTGTGAAATATTGACGTTGAAAATTCAAAGATTGATGGTCAACCGGTCAAAAGGTAAACAGTGTCTGGGCTGTCCCGGTTGCCAAACAGACCCTAAATGTTCCTCAACGACTTTTCTTTGGCCCTAAAACATTAAGGAGTAAAACCCTAATGCTTTCCTTGATATGAGATTTCATGAATGTTGAAACTTAAGCGATTTAAATCATTATAATCGTTCATGTTTAATAATCTCATGTGGCGTACTTGATTTCGTTCACACGAAACGCCAATTCAATCTCCAAATACCCCAAAGTGAAAAGCACATTTTCTTTTCAGTTAGAAAAAATTACCACTAGGAATTATTGGAACATAAAATACTAATAATTAAAGCAGTAGGAATACATCCAAGAACCAAGAAAAATAATATACTTTAATGCTATGAAATAACCTTATTTAAATTAACCAATGTTAATTTAATAGTAAATTTCAATCTACCTATGGGCAAAGGTGCATCACGCATGAAATTTACTCTTTAGTGATAAGATTAATAAATTTAGAATTAATAAATAAAATTTTTCCGTACCTGTGGGCCTAAGAGAAATTTTATTTTCAATGTTAAATTTATTATCTTATTCTAAGTCATAAAAATAAAAGCGTCCCTGTGGGGATTGACAAATTAAATTTATGAATTAATTACAACATGATGTTAATTTTTCTTTATGAAGTTCACATATATAATCTTGATGTAATTATCATTATAAAATCGGGATGTTGTGGCTCTCCCAAAATTATTATGATAATCACTACTTCATTAACATCCAATAACTATATAGATGCCAAAATAAAGTTCCCAAGAATAAAAGAAAAAACCGACATGTCAGTGGGTTAACAGTATTTTTTCAAAGTACAACCGGATAGTGTCCCAAGTAAGTGAGGGGGCGCACAACTGCACACTTAAGTCCCAAGACTTGCCTTGCCAGAGCTTTCCGATTGCAATTTTGGATAGTACTATAAACATTTACCAACATATGCGGCTTAGTTAATTATTCTCAGATCCAGGTATCAAACAATTTATATTTAAACAATTAAAAGAATAAATATATCCTTAAGTTCATGTATTAAATAAACAATAATTTAATACTGAACACTTTAAATCATAAGATAAATAAAAATGTAACATTAAAACATAATAAAATGCATAGCCTAATGGTCTTGAAAGTAACCTTAAGCCCTTTATACCTTTAAGAACCCAAGTTCTAAACCCACATGAAACCCCACCCCCCCTCTTTTTTTAATCCAGATGGGCCACTTTAAATGAATTGGGCTTTTGGGTCAACCCACTGAATGACTCAAATTTTTTTTATAACTATATTGGGCTTGGGTTAAAATAAACCCATACCCAGTGACCCAAATATTTGACCCGATTTCTATTTGGGTTGAAAACCCTACCCGGAAACCTTAAGTCCCAACCCAAAACTCTAGCCCCTTGTGCTGCCGCCGCCACCCCTTCACCTTCCTCATGCGCTAGCCACCAATCAACTACCATTCAGCTGCCCCAGACGACGCCAACCGGCTAGGGGTGGCAAAATGGGTACTTGACACAACCCGATTACGACCCGTGGGTACCCATAACACAATTAGCCTATACACATACACGACCCGTTTAGCTAAACGAGTAATCGGGTCTGACACGATTATGACACGAAAATAGTCGAATAACACGACACGACCTGTTTTACCCGTTAAAAATAATTGGGTCTAATCGGGTGAACACGACCCGACCCGTTTAAACCCTAAACTATAAAATTAAAATTAAAATTCAAAATTGAAATAATAATACATCAATACACTGTCAATGCAAAAAATTGAGTTCCAAGATATTAAAGGCTTTAATAAAGGATAAGAAAAAAAAAATGGAAAGTGACCGTAATTGTACTCCAAAAGAAATTACTAAACTCATAATTTCACCTAAACTTAAAACAAGCAAGTATATTGACTAAGTTCATTAATTAAAATAATTTTTAGTATAAAGAAATTTAATTTTGCTCAAATTACATTCCACTAAAAAATAATTATGTATATTTCAACACAAAATATGATATTTACAATCTGTTGAAATTAAATATCTCATCACTGAAATGAATTTTGCAAATCATTTGAAATAAAAAAAAAAAAAAATTAAGGGCAAAAAACAAGAAGAATGTTTTTAAATTAAAATCATTTAATTAAATATTTAAATATAAAAAAGGTCTTACCTAAATTTGTTGTCTTAGGCCTCAAAATCTATTAAGTCGGACCTACTCACCATTAATGGCCATAAATCTTAGAGAAAATCATTTGGTCAAAAAAAGAGTTAATAACCAACGGATAGAAACGGAAATGTGAAAGTTGATATTTCTTTTCCACTTAAACTCATGAAGATGTGATAAATGCAAAAAAGTCATAAAAGATATATATACATTTAAAGCTTATGACCATATGTTGAAGACTTGGTTTTCAACGTATGAAATAGTCATTAATAAAACAATTAAAAGCTTGTAAATAAAACTTGAATGATTAAACGGTTAAAACAAAAATAATGGCTTTTACAAAGTTTTTAATAACAAAACAACTGAAAAAAAAAAAAAAAAAAAAAAAGGAAAACTTAACCCCCTCAAACTACTACCCAATGACAATTTAACTCTCAAACTATCAATTGCGACAATTTATCCTATAAACTACCAAAACAATGACAATGTATCCCAAATTTTAAAAAAATAATAAAATTACCCTTATTAAAATAAAAACAAAAATACTAAAATTTATAAATAAATAAATAAATAAAAATAAATAAATAAAAAGCAAAACAGGGTGTCAGACCACCCTGGATGGTGACCGGACCACCCCTAGGTAACTAGGGATGTTTCGGCCACCAACCAGGGGGCGGATCAACCATCCCCGAGCGTTTTTGGGCCTGGCCAATGGACCTGCAATCCACCCTAGCTGAGCCATGCTCGAAGCCTCCATGCCAGAGATAGCACTCCTAATCCTATCACCCCTGTTATCATATGCGCTACTGCCGTCCATACATTCCCTATTTCCCTTCATCATCATCATCTTTTACACATTAGAAAATTACCCATCAACGCATAAATGAATTATTCTTTCTTATCAACATTGAAAATAAAACCCAATGAAGATATTCACCAGTTCTCTTGAAAGGAATCTCTGCTGGTTGAGCTTGCAACAATGACGCCTAATCTTGATTATCTGCAGTTGCTACTCACAAGATGTTTTTGGGGGTGGCTAGGACACCACCGTCGGCGAACCCAGGCCCTCCTCAGCACTTGGTCCACCATGCCCATCCACCCCCAAAACTCTTGTCACCTTCAGCGCAGTTCCCGCCGTGTTGCCGGCTCGTTGGAGCTTTCCAGCGTCAAAACCCCCTTCTTCGGAGCCTTCCCCGCCATACCCACCATCTCCGGACCCGCTCCAATCACCCCAGGCTGTGCTCGGAGACTACTTTCTACAATCGGAGGCGCCTTTTCTATCTCCCGTGATGTCTGGGCTAGCTCCGGCGGCGGCTGAGCTAACGTCGACGAGAACTGGGTCGTCGCCGACGACTGAGTCTCCGGCTCCAACTGAGTAGACGCCGGCGACGACCCACTTGAGCTCTGACCAGCGAGATGTCTCTCGACTCTCGGGATCCCCGCCAAGCCCAGCTTCAACCCCTTCGCCGGCGAGCTTGCAGGCGACACATGATCTTGCGCGAAAGATTGATTCGCCTTCGACCCAGACTTCGACGGGTAATTTTGTCATTTTCTGTTTTTGGATAGTTTAAAGGGTAAATTATTATAATTAATATTTTGAAGGGTAAATTATGAAGAGATTAAGACAACTTTACAAAAAAAATAAATAAATAAAAAATAAAAAAAGTTTGTAACACATATATTACAACATTGTACACTCCTGGAACTCTCCTTTGTATACTTTTCGTCGACAAGAAAAGGAATGACTTGTATGCAGTGCTGGGGTTGAGAAAGGAATGCCTGCGTCGTTAGCTCAGAAGAATGCTTATTAAGAAACTCGGTCTGCTTAGAATTGGAAACCTTTTATTGACCAGTGTTTCAAAGCCCCTTTTTTTCACAAATTAAATCAAATGGGTCTTCTTTAAATATAAAAACATTTCCAATAACGACTCTTCTTCAGCTTAATTGCTCACATTAGTATCTGGGTATTTCTCAAGGCTTGGAAATGATTATATTCAGTAGGATTTGGGAGAATATCCCAACACAAAAATTAGCAACCCGTACACACCTTAGCATAAGACCACAGCAAGCCCTAGCCAATCCCACCTAAAAGGATTGGTTGCGCACAACACACGATGATTTGGTTATACTATTGGGTTTTTTCTTTTTTTTTCAGAATATTATGATGATAGATATTTTTAGTTTGAAAAAGTATTATGACGTTAAAAAAAATATTTGGATAGTATTAAAGGTAACAAAACTAAAATATGAGTGAACTAAGACAATATTTAGTGACAAGTATGTAGCATATCAATATGCATACAAATTATACAAAAAGATTGGTTCTACAACATTTATTTTCTTTGGTATAGGAATCAATCAACGGGCTTCCATTATTGAAATAGTTACACTATTCTTTGAGCAATTTTCTGCATTTTCAACTGTTGAATTTGTGTCCATCATATTCTGGAATGAGGTAAATGCCGGTTGCTTGGGGGTAAGTAGAAGTGCATGCTCATTGCTAATCATTAAGACTACATCAAGCATGGTAGGTCAATCAGTCGGGCTTTCTTGGACACAAAGAAGGCCGATGTTAATGAATCTCAACATAAGAGAACTGGAAGAAGGATACCCTACTGTTGGATCAATCAACTCCAAACTTCGATCATCTCTCCACAACTCTCAAGCCTAGTATCATTTCATATAAATGTAAGTTTTACTGAAAACTAAGAGCATTTCAATTTAAAGACTAATGAAAAACATAAAGAAATTGAGAGGATATAAAGGCTACTCACATATATAAGAAGACTAAGTGAACTATGGTTATAGAAGCTAGTATTCTTTTTGCCACTTATAATCTCCAGTAGCAATACTCCAAAGCTAAAAACATCGGACTTTGTCGAGTATAAACCTTGTATAGCATATTCGGGAGACATGTATCCACTGGATTCCAAAATTTAGTACACTACACTTTAGTACCCTGCTAGAAGAATGTAACTGGCAATTGACAATATTAGATGTAAAATGAGCTGCATACTTACTAAGTTCCAACAATTCGACTTGTGTTTGCCTGTGTTTCATTGCCTCCAACTATTCGAGCCATGCCAAAATCTGATATTTTTGGATTCATTTCACTATCCAAGAGAATGTTACTTGGTTTTAGATCTCTATGTATGATTCGTAACCTTGAATATTGATGAAGATAAAGAAGCCCTTGAGCAATGCCTTCAATAATGCGTATGCGTGTCTCCCAACCTAACATCTGTTTCTTGGTTGGATCTATTTAAATAGTACAATCAAAGAAATTAGTTAGTACTTAAGAACCTAGAAACATATGAGAGGAAAATATATACACGTATATAGATAAACATGCACTCACCGAAAAGGTAGAAGTCCAAACTTTTATTGGGCATGTACTCATATATTAATATCTTTTCTTCTCGCTCGATACAACAACCTAAGACTCTGACAAGATTTCTATGCTGGACTTTTGCAATTAGTATTGTCTCATTTCTGAACTCCTCAATTCCCCGTCCAGATTTTTTTGATAACATCTTCACTGCAATTTCCTTTCCTTGGAGTAATTTCCCCTGTGAAGGAGAATCATAAGCTCTTTAAACTTTCATGAAGGTGTACCATTAATGTCGGTTTTCTTAATAGTTTTCAAAGCAAATTCATCAGGAAAATGTAACGTACCTTGTAAACAGGTCCATAGCCTCCTTCTCCAAGCTTATTCACAGTTAAGAAATTATTGGTTACAGCTAATACACTCTCATAACTGAATAGTGGTAACTTGGCATCTTTCTCTCTTTTATTCAGATTATTGTTGGTGTTCATTCCATCATTGATTGCACGGAGTTCCGTATCGAAATCAAATAATAGTAGATTATTGCTTGATCCTGTTTGATCTAGAATGATAAGAATTGGTCAGTACTATACATGTAAATCAAGTGCTTGGTCTGAAAAAATAAATTTAGCTTATAGTTACCTATGCGTTTGAGTTTTCCTTTGCATGAAAAACAAATGAAGAGGCATAGGAGAAGCCCTGTTGCTGGGAGCAGCACAGCTACCCATACCTTCCATTTTTTGCCTAATTATGATGACAAGAATCACCATTAGCTCAACCATCATATATAACAGAGAATTAGTTCAAAGAGAAAGATAGCATAAATTTGCATCACCTTTGGTGCTTTGCTGATCATCAGCAGCAAGTCTGAGATAGATATGATAAAAACTAAACTGAGAAGGAATTTTGTATGTATTACTTGATGATAATTGATTTACATGATGGGTATTTATACATAAAAATGATTTACATAGCCGTTACAAAATTAATGTTAAGATCTTCTATACATGGAAATTATCTATGTAGAAGGAATGTTAACGTTGCTGGTTGGGAATTTGCCTTTCTCAATTGTTTTATGACCGTTGCACAGATTTATTTCCTCAACACTCCCCCTCAAGTTGGAGTGGATATTCATGACACCTAACTTGCCAAGTAGGTAATGGAATTGTGTTGAACCTAGCGCCTTAGTAAATAGATCAGCGGGCTGTTGAGTGGTAGGTATGTGAAAAGTTTGAATTATGTCATCTTCCAGCTTTTCTCGAATGAGGTGGCAATCAATCTCTATATGCTTTGTTCTCTCATGATAGACAGGATTCGAGGCGATGTGAATGGCCGCCTTGTTGTCACAATACAATTTTGCTGGTTATGAATGTGAGATATGGAAGTCCCCCAACAGTTGTTTCAACCAAGTAATTTCACAGCAGGTTGAGACCATAGCTCTGTATTCTGCTTCAACTGAAGAACGGGATATTGTTGTTTGCTTTTTCGTCTTCCAAGATATTGGTGAGCTTCCAAGGAATATACAATATCCAGTAACTGATCGTCGAGTGTCTCTGCATCATGCCCAATCTACATCACAAAATGCGTGTAATTGAATATTGCTTGTGGCTGATAAGAGAATTCCTTGTCCTGGAGACTGCTTGATGTAGCGTAACACTCTATGTGCTGCATCTAAATGGGATGTGCGTGGTTTGTCCATAAACTGACTCAACACCTGCATCGCATAGGCCAAATCAAGTCTCGTAATGATTAAATAAACCAACTTTCCAACTAGTCGACGATATGATGAAGGATCAGCAATGAGGTCTCCATCATGTTTACTGAGTGCTAAATTTTGCTCCATGGGAAATTTGCTAGGCTTGGCACCAAGAAAGCCGGTATCTTCAAGTATTTCAAGAGCATACTTTCTTTGTGATAAAAAAAATGCCTTTCTTTGAACGAGCTACTTCAATACCTAGAAAATACTTTAGGTTGCCCAAATCTTTGAGTTTGAAATGGTCACCCAAATTTTTCTTAAGTTTCTGAATCTGCTCCAAGTTGTTGCCTGCCAATATAATATCGTCTACATATACAAGAATGGCTGTGAAGTTACCTTTGTGGGATCGGACGAATAATGAATAGTCTGCCTTGGATTGTTTATATCCTGGACTAATGAGAGTGGAAGAAAGTTTTGCATACCATTGTCTCGAAGCTTGTTTAAGCCCATATAGGGATTTGTTGAGTTTGCAAACTCTAGTCTCCCCCTTTCGTCCGAAACCAGGAGAAAGGTGCATGTAGACTTCTTCGTCAAGGTCATCATGAAGGAAGGCATTGTTGACATCAAGTTGATGCAAGTGCCAACCGTAGGAGGCAGCAAGGGCAAGGAAAGAGCGGACAGTGACCATCTTAGCAACAGGAGCAAAGGTCTCTGTATAATCAATGCCAGCTTGTTGGTTGTAACCTTTGGCCACTAAGCAAGCTTTATATCGTTCCACAGAACCATCTGGGTGATATTTTATTTTGTAAACTCATTTGCAGCCAATGGGTTTCTTT
The DNA here is from genome assembly GCF_901000735.1 of Corylus avellana. NCBI lineage: Eukaryota > Viridiplantae > Streptophyta > Magnoliopsida > Fagales > Betulaceae > Corylus > Corylus avellana. Next base: position 34,181,431 of record NC_081541.1, on the reverse strand, counting down.
CCGAGCGGAAGAGGGGTCAGAGTCCATGTCTGAGTCGACTCTAGAGCGTCCACCTCAGCACGCATTGCATCTCGCCACTTGGAATCCTGCATGGCCTGCAAAAAAGACTTTGGCTCTTGTGCAAGAGAAATAGCAGCACTAAAGGCACGATGGTGGTTAGAGAGACAAGTATAAGATAAAAATGCGTCAAAAGAGTAAGGGGTACCTGAGGAACGCACCAATGCTGACTCTGATGATTGAGTGGTATAAGACGGTAAAGTATGTGCAAGATGAAAATCACACAAGTATGCAGGTGGCTGGGTCGACCGAGTAGATCGACGAGTGACCGGAGGTGGGGAAGAGGTAGTCTGAGGGGCAGAAGGGGCATCCGAAGCTTCAACGACAGGTGACAAGGGGGTAAGGGCATCATCAGGGAGGTCAAAAGGAATAGGTAAGACCTGCGAAGATTGTTTAGGGGTGGTTTGGTCAAAGGGGAAATGATCTTCATAAAAAAGTACATCACGAGAGATGAAGGTTTTGTAGTGATCAAGATCATATAGACGATATCCCTTTTGGCTATAAGGGTAACCTAGGAAGACACATCGTATAGCACGAGGGTCAAATTTGGATGGTTTTTGGGAATGAGTAGAAGCAAAGCACAAAAAACTGAAAACTCGTAAGTGATTGTATTGAGGTTTTGAGTTGTATAACTTCTCATATGGAGTTTTGCCTGATAGAAGGGGAGTAGGAGTTCTATTGATCAAATAGGCAGCGGTTAAGATAGCGTCTCCCCAAAAACGTGTGGGCAAGTGGGCTTGAAAGAGTAAGGCTCGAGACATATTGAGAAGGTGGCGATGCTTGTGTTCAACAACACCATTTTGTTGTGGAGTAGAGACACAACTAGTTTGATGAATGATGCCTTTGGCGGAATAAAATGATCGAATAGTGAATTTAGGACCATTGTCACTACGAATTATCTTAATGGTGGTCAAGAATTGATTTTCGACAAGATTAATGTAAGATTGTAAAAGAGAGCGAGCCTCAGATTTATGTTACATCAAATAGACCCATGTACATCGAGTGTAGTCATCAACAATAGTCAGAAAATAATGTGCCCCATTAATGGAAGGAGTACGGTAACTACCCCAAATATCAACGTGTATTAATGCAAAAGGTGTGGTAGAAGAAATTTGACTAGTTGGAAATGGAATACGAGTTTGTTTTGCTAAAGGACAAACAAGACATTGTTCTGAATTTGAACTACAAATTTCAAATACATTATTGGAAAGAAAAGACAAAACTTTATTGGAAAGGTGACCTTATCGGCGATGCCAAAGCTCTGGGGTTGACTTTGCCACCTGACACCTTGAGGGTCTCGTGTTGGTGAAGTAATACAGACCATCCCGCTCAGTGCCCAAACCAATCATCTTCATCGAGCGAAGGTCCTGGATGAGACAAAAGGCAGAAGAAAAAATAATGAGACAATGCAATGTGCGACATAGTGTACGCACAGAAATGAGGTTAAAATGAAAAGTAGGAACACAAAGGACATTATGAAGAACAAGTGGAGAGGAAAAAGTCACAGATCCAATGTGTGATACGGAGGCATATGAGCCATCAGGTAATTGGACAGTACGACCATGAACAGGATAGGATTGGGTCAAGGTAGTGGGAGAACAAACCATATGATCAGTAGCACCACTATCAAGAATCCATAATGAGTCATCATATAAGACAGAAGACGTACCTGAAAGAGATGGCTCGGTACTACCTGCTTGGTGGGCCATGGACTGTTGTGGAGTAATGTTATTCAAAATTGCAAGTAGTTGTTGGCATTGATCAGGTGTAAAAGGAAGACTGCTGGTAATGGAAACCTGATGAGCACGGGGCTTAGGACTAGAGCCTGAGCCTGAGTCAATCTTGCGACGAGTAGGAGGAAATCCGTGAAGTTGGTAGCACCGCTCACTAGTATGACCATCACGACCGCAATAAGTGCATTTTATTCTTTCCTTCTTCTGAAAGCCAGATCGATTGTCCTTCCGTGGTGGAAGAGTAGCTTTTGCAGCTAAGGCAATGCCTTCAATGGTGGGTGGGGTGGTAATGTTGCGTTGGCGTTCTTCTTGAAGGACCAAGGCATATGCACGATTGACGGAAGGCAATGGTTCTATTAAGAGAATATGTTCCCGAACAATGCATATGACTCATTGAGACCCATGAGGAACTTTATAGTACGCTGACATTGTTGAAGTTGGAGACCCTCTTTTAGTGCGCCACAGGTGCAAGGGGCGTTGGGTTGAATTGTGGATAGTTCATCCCATAACCCTTTTAGTTTTGTGAAGTATGTGGCGATAGGCATGGTGCCTTGGACAAGGGTGCTGATATCTTGCTCTAGTTGAAACATGCGAGGACCATTCACTTGAGAAAATCGCTCTTTAAGGTCCAACCAGATGTCCCTCGCAAGGTTACAATAAATAACACTGGTGCAAATGTCATTAGAAATAGAATTTAATAACCAAGATTTTACCATATTGTTGCAACGGCTCTATTGCGGAAAATCTTTGGAGGAGGCTGCTAATGGAGAGATAGTCCCGTCAATAAATCCGAGTTTGTTCTTGGCGCTAAGAGCCATAGTGATTGCTCGGCTCCATGTTTGATCATTTTCTCCATTGAGGGATTGAGAGGCCAATACCACACCCGGATGGTCGGAATGGTGGAGGTATAAATGATGATTGGCATCTTGGGAAGGAGGTACGAAGGCTGTGGGAGTGATGGTGTCCGGCATTTTTTCTTTTTTTCTTTTTTTCTTTTCACACTAAACTACTTGTAGCTTAGGGTGATGTGTAACCAGCCTAAACTACGTGTAGTATAACAGGGAGGCAGATTGGGTTGTGGGCTGATGTGGATAAAATGGGCTTGGACAAAAAAAATTAAAAAGAAAATGAGTGAACTACTAATCTGGTGTGTGGGTTTAGTGAAAACAAAAAAATGAATGGTTTAATGGGCTTCACTAATGGGCTAGGGGTCCAATCAAAAAAAAAAAGGGAAATTTAAAGCTAAAAAAAAAGAAAGGAAATGGCTAAGAAACGATTTACCTCAAAGCCAAAAAAAGAGTCTTCTTCTTTGTCCAATTACAGACTGCTCACAAATCAGAGGACATGGGTATGCGAGGACCTGCTGCCGCAACACCAAAAATTCACGGATTGAGCGTGGGTTGGCACGGGGAGGGCCTCTGAGCAAGGATTGAAGTAGAAAAAATCCTTGGGGCGTGGATTGGCGGCCTCTGACCAACAAGGACCACTGGGTCGCTAGCTTGACGATGCAAATAGTGGCCTCTGACCAACGAGGACCACTGTGACGGGTGGAGGACAGCTTCTGACCGGCGAAAAACAGGTGAGACCAACACCCAAAGTAATCGGGCAAGATATTGCCGAGACACTGCAAAAAAAACGAAGTGCAGCAGGTATGAAAAAAAATGACTCTGTTTTTCAATTGTAGAAACAGAGTTTTTTCATTCTCTCAGAATCTATGCTATGCTCTGATACCATGATAAAAACTAAACTGAGAAGGAATTTTGTATGTATTACTTGATGATAATTGATTTACATGATGGGTATTTATACATAAAAATGATTTACATAGCCGTTACAAAATTAATGTTAAGATCTTCTATACATGGAAATTATCTATGTAGAAGGAATGTTAACGTTGCTGGTTGGGAATTTGCCTTTCTCGATTGTTTTATGACCGTTGCACAGATTTATTTCCTCAACAGATATCTTGTCCAATCTCGCCACCATCTGAGAGTTGCTGTAAGTTCAAAAGAGCTCCTTCCCATATCATACACCCACTACTATTATAAGCATAAGCTGCGCAAGAACAATTTTCCATGCAAGCCTGTTCACATTTCCCAGCACTCAAGGCCAAATATGGTTTCGAATAAACAGGCAATCGCATGTTTGATATTTTCGTGAACCAATCTTTTTTGCCATTGGCATACGTATTATTCTCACATTGCAAAGGGGATTTCCTCACACACCCACCTGACCAGTCATCTAGACTGGTGTCTTCCATCGAAGATGGTTCGAAACCTGTTAGACATTCACAGGGGCTCGGGAAATTCTCACGATACACGCCAAATGCACCACACAAAGAATAGACATCAGATTGTACCTTCGGTTCAGACCAAAATAAATTCCATTGTGCATCCAGCCACGTGGATAGCTGGAATTTTCCTGAAGACCTCATCACAAATTTAGAAATGGCAGAACGATTAGGAAGAGAATAAGTAAAATATCTTCCATTTTCATTTGACACATAACTGAAGGTACTGTAGTTATAATTCGATCTCAACGCAGGAATATTGCTGAAAGATGTTCCATCCCAAAGTCCAGAACTCCAATAGATTTGGGATTTGTTCCACTCTAAGAAATATTGATTGCTTGCATTTGGGTCTAACCCCAACGAGAACACACCAGGTGCTGGATCTTCTGAATTTTTCCATGAAATGAGCTGCTGTGGTTTTCCAGTAACCTTATTGATCCCAAGCTTTACACCTGGCAGCCATGTATCGGTTGGATGGTCGAAACTCTCCCAAAATATAAGACTCTGGTTCGACCCATCTCTCAAAACAAAATTCCCATCATCAAGAAGTAGTGCTTCAGTCAAATTTGAGTGGGGAAATGTCAAATTTGTCGACCAAAATGGGATGTCGGAGGAATCTTGAGACAGGAGTAGATTGCCGTCTTTTGAGAGGTCGAGTCTTGCTGAAAATGGGTCAGACAAAGGGTTTTCTCTGTTTGCTACCCAAAGAACTTCCGTCCGATTCAACATTATATACCATATGCCCAGGTAGATTTTTCGGGAAGTTCCGGGTTGGAAGAAACCGAGCACGAAAGTGCTACTTTGAGATAATATGGTCCCAGTGAATGAAAGAGAGTGGCCTGGAGAAAGGGTATTAGAAGCAATGGAGAAGTATGGTGTGTAAGAAGACAGGATTAGAAGCAGAGCAAATAATAAGAGCCATGGCTTCTTGCTCTTCATGGATTATGGATTACAATTTTGCTTCCAAATGATTGCTGACTAATCATGAGAAAGAGAGTGGCCTGGTGAAAGGGTATCAGCAGCTATGGAGAAGCATGATCTGTAACAAGACAGGAAAACAAGCTAGCTAGCTTTTTCCAATAACGACTCTTCTTCAGCTTAATTGCTCACATTAGTATCTCGGTATTTCTAAGGCTTGGAAATGATTATATTTAGTGAGATTTGGGAGAATATCCCGACACAAAAATTCGCAACACACACCTTAGAATAAGACCACAGCAAACCCTAGCCAATCCCACCTAAAAAATTTGTTGCGCACAACACACGATGATTTGGTTATACTATTGGGTTTTTTCTTTTTCTTTTTTTTTTCATTTTTTATTTTTTTTAAGAATATTATGACAATAGATATTTGGAAAAACTTTACTTTGGCCCCTTGAATTTCCACTCGATTTTACAAACCTCCTTGAACTTCCAAATCTCTCATTTTGAACCCCTGAACTTTCAATTACTCTTAATTAGAACCATTCCGTTAATTTTAGTTGTTGAAAATATAAAAAAAGACCAAAATGTCCTTGATTTTCATTTTTTTTAAAATAAAAAAAATATAGATTTTGAAAGTTATAATTTTATACGAAAGTCAGGGGTATAAACGTCATGTAACATTTAAAATTTGACGGAGAGGTCTACATTGAGAGTAATTGAAAGTTTAGGGGTCCAAAATGAGAAATTTGGAAGTTCAGGAAAATTTGTAAAAACGAGTGGATGTTCAAAGGATCAAAGTAAAGTTTCCCCTAGATATTTTTAGTTTGAAAAAGTATTATGACGTTAAAAAAAGTATTTGGATAGTATTAAAGGTAATAAAACTAAAATATGAGTGAACTAAGACAACATTTAGTGACAAGTATGTAACATATCAAAATGCATACAAATTATACAAAAATATTGGTTCTACAACATTTATTTTCTTTGGTATAGGAATCAGTCAACGGGCTTCCATTGTTGAAATAGTTACGCTATTCTTTGAGTAATTTTCTGCATTGTCAACTGTTGAATTTGTGTCCATCATATTCTGGAATGGTTGCTTGGGGGTAGGTAGAAGTGCATGCTCATTGCTAATCATTAAGACTACATCAAGCATAGTAGGTCGATCAGTCGGTCTTTCTTGGACACAAAGAAGGCCGATGTTAATGAATCTCAACATAATAGAACTGGAAGAAGGATGTCCTACTGTTGGATCGATCAACTCCAAACTTCGATCATCTCTCCACAACTCCCAAGCCTAGTATCATTTCATATAAATGTAAGTTTTACTGAAAACTAAGAGCATTTTCAATTTAAAGACTAATGAAAAACATAAAGAAATTGAGAAGATATAAAGGCTACTCACATATATAAGAAGACTAAGTGAACTATGGTTAAAGAAGCCAGTATTCTTTTTGCCACTTATAATCTCCAGTAGCAATACTCCAAAGCTAAAAACATCGGACTTTATCGAATATAAACCTTGTATAGCATACTCGGGAGACATGTATCCACTGGATTCCAAAATTTAGTACACTACACTTTAGTACCCTGCTAGAAGAATTTAACTGGCAATTGACAATATTAGATGTAAAATGAGCTGCATACTTACTAAGTTCCAACAATTCGATTTGTGTTTGCCTGTGTTTCATTGCCTCCAACTATTCGAGCCATGCCAAAATCTGATATTTTTGGATTCATTTCACTATCCAAGAGAATGTTACTTGGTTTTAGATCTCTATGTATGATTCGTAACCTTGAATATTGATGAAGATAAAGAAGCCCTTGAGCAATGCCTTCAATAATGCGTATGCGTGTCTCCCAACCTAACATCTGTTTCTTGGTTGGATCTATTTAAATAGTACAATCAAAGAAATTAGTTAGTACTTAAGAACCTAGAAACATATGAGAGGAAAATATATACACGTATATAGATAAACATGCACTCACCGAAAAGGTAGAAGTCCAAACTTTTATTGGGCATGTACTCATATATTAATATCTTTTCTTCTCGCTCGATACAACAACCTAAGAGTCTGACAAGATTTCTATGCTGGAGTTTTGCAATTAGTATTGTCTCATTTCTGAACTCCTCAATTCCTTGTCCAGATCTTTTTGATAGCATCTTCACTGCAATTTCTTTTCCTTGGAGTAATCTCCCCTGTGAAGGAGAACCATAAGCTCTTTAAACTTTCATGAAGGTGTACCATTAATGTCGGTTTTCTTAATAGTTTTCAAAGCAAATTCATCAAGAAAATGTAACGTACCTTGTAAACTGGTCCATAGCCTCCTTCTCCAAGCTTATTCACAGCTAAGAAATTATTGGTTACAGCTAATACACTTTCATAACTAAATAGTGGTAACTCGGCATCTTTCTCTCTTTTATTCATATTATTGTTGGTGTTCATTCCATCATTGATTGCACGGAGCTCCGTATCAAAATCAAATAATAGTAGATTATTGCTTGATCCTGTTTGATCTAGAATGATAAGAATTGGTCAATACTATGCATGTAAATCGAGTGCTTGGTCTGAGAAAATCAATTTAGCTTACAATTACCTATGCGTTTGAGTTTTCCTTTGCATGAAAAACAAATGAAGAGGCATAGGAAAAGCCCTGTTGCTGGGACCAGCACAGCTACCCATACCTTCCATTTTTTGCCTGATTATGATGACAAGAATCACCATTAGCTCAACCATCATATATAACAGAGAATTAGTTCAAAGAGAAAGATGACATAAATTTGTGTCACCTTTGGTGCTTTGATGATCATCAGCAGCAAGTCTGAGATAGATATCTTGTCCAATCTCGCCACCATTTGAGAGTTGCTGTAAGTTCAAAAGAGCTCCTTCCCATATCATACACCCACTACTATTATAAGCATAAGCTGCGCAAGAACAATTTTCCATGCAAGCCTGTTCACATTTCCCAGCACTCAAGGCCAAATATGGTTTCGAATAAACAGGCAATCGCATGTTTGATATTTTCGTGAACCAATCTTTTTTGCCATTGGCATACGTATTATTCTCACATTGCAAAGGGGATTTCCTTACACACCCACCTGACCAGTCATCTAGACTGGTGTCTTCCATCGAAGATGGTTCGAAACCTGTTAGACATTCACAGGGGCTCGAGAAATTCTCACGATACACGCCAAATGCACCACACAAAGAATAGACATCAGATTGTACCTTCGGTTCAGACCAAAATAAATTCCATTGCGCATCCAGCCACGTGGATAGCTGGAATTTTCCTGAAGACCTCATCACAAATTTAGAAATGGCAGAACTATTAGGAAGAGAATAAGTAAAATATCTTCCATTTTCATTTGACACATAACTGAAGGAACTGTAGTTATAATTCGATCTCAACGCAGGAATATTGCTGAAAGATGTTCCATCCCAAAGTCCAGAACTCCAATAGATTTGGGATTTGTTCCACTCTAGGAAATATTGATTGCTTCCATTTGGGTCTAACCCCAACGAGAACACACCAGGTGCTGGATCTTCTGAATTTTTCCATGAAATGAGCTGCTGTGGTTTTCCAGTAACCTTATTGATCCCAAGCTTTACACCTGGCAGCCATGTATCGGTTGGATGGTCGAAACTCTCCCAAAATATAAGACTCTGGTTCGACCCATCTCTCAAAACAAAATTCCCATCATCAAGAAGTAGTGCTTCAGTC
>NC_081541.1:34154539-34172604 GCF_901000735.1 Corylus avellana | reverse complement strand
CTTCAATAATGCGTATGCGTGTCTCCCAACCTAACATCTGTTTCTTGGTTGGATCTATTTAAAAAGAACAATCCAGGAAATTAGTTAGTGCTTAAGAACCTAGAAACATATGAGAGGAAAGACAAACATGCACTCACCGAAAAGGTAGAAGTCCAAACTTTTATTGGGCATGTACTCATATATTAATATCTTTTCTTCTCGCTCGATACAACAACCTAAGAGTCTGACAAGATTTCTGTGATGGAGTTTTGCAATTAGTATTGCCTCATTTCTGAACTCTTCAATTCCTTGTCCAGATCTTTTTGATAGCATCTTCACTGCAATTTCCTTTCCTTGGAGTAATTTCCCCTATGAAGGAGAACCATAAGCTCTTTAAACTTTCATGAAGGTGTCCCATTAATGTCGGTTTTCTTAATAGTGTTCAAAGCAAATTCATCCGGAAAATGTAACGTACCTTGTAAACAGGTCCATAGCCTCCTTCTCCAAGCTTATTCACAGCTAAGAAATTATTGGTTGCAGCTGATACACTCTCATAACTGAATAGTGGTAACTCGGTATCTTTCTCTCTTTTATTCAGATTATTGTTGGTGTTCATTCCATCATTGATTGCATGGAGTTCCGTATCGAAATCAAATAATAGTAGATTATTGCCTGATCCTATTTGATCTAGAATGATAAGAATTGGTCAGTACTATGCATGGAAATCGAGTGCTTGGTCTGAGAAAATCAATTGAGCTTACAGTTACCTATGCTTCTAAGTTTTCCTTTGCATGAAAAACAAATGAAGAGGCATAAGAGCAGCCCTGTTGCTGGGACCAGCACAGCTACCCACACCTTCCATTTTTTGCCTGATTATAATGACAAGAATCACCATTAGCTCAACCATCATAACACAGAATTAATGAAGTAATATATATTAGTTCAAAGAGAAAGATGGCATAAGTTAGTGTGTAGATTTCATTTCACCTGTGGTGCTTTGATGATCATCAGCGGCAAGTTTCAGATAGATAGCCTGTCCAATCTCGCCACCATCTGAGAGTTGATGCAAGTTCAAAAGAGCTCCTTCCCATATCATACACCCACTAGTATTATAAGCATAAGCTGTGCAAGAACACTTTTCCATACAAGCCAGTTCACATCTGCTTGCTTTCACAGCCAAATATGGTTTCGTATAAACAGGCAATCGGATGTTTGATATTTTCAAGAACCAATCTTTTTTGCCATTAGCAAACGTTTTATTCTCACATTGCAAAGGAGATTTCCTCACACACCCACCTGACCAATCTTTTAGACGACTGGTGTCTTCCATCTTCGAAGATGGTTCGAAACCTGTTAGACATTCACAGGAGCTCGAGAAATTCTCATGATACACGCCAAATGCACCACACAAAGCATAGACATCAGATTGTAGCCTCGGTTGAGACCAAATTAAATTCTCTTGCCCATCCGGCCACGTCAATTGCTCGAACTTTCCTGAAGACCTCACCACAAATCTAGAAAGGAAAGGAGGATTATAAACAGAATAAGTAAAATATCTTCCATTTTCATTTGACACAAAACTGAAAGTACTGTAGTTATGATTCGATCTCTTCTCAGGAAAATTGCTGAATATTTTTCCATCCCAAAGTCCAGAACTCCAAAAGATTTGGGATCTGTTCCACTCTAAGAAATATTGATTGCTTCCATTTGGGTCTAGCCCATACGAGAACACACCAGGTGATGGATCTTCTGAATTTTTCCATGAAATGAGCTGCTGTGGTTTTCCAGTAACCTTGTCGATCCCAAGCTTTGCACCTGGCAGCCATGTATCGGTTGGATGGTCGAAACTCTCCCAAAATATAGAAGACGGGTTCAACCTATCTCTCAGAACAAAATTCCCATCATCAAGAAGTACTGCTTCAGTCAAATTTGACTTGGGAAATGTCGACAAATTTGTCGACCAAACTGGGATCTTGGAGGAACCTTGAAACAGGCGTAGATTGCCATCTTCTGAGAGGTTAAGTGTTGGGGAAAATAGGTCAGACAAAGGATTTTCTCTATTTGCTACCCAAACATGTTTCGTCCTTCCAAACGTAATTGTATGCCAAATGCCCAGGTAGATTTTTAATGAATGGCGTGGTCTGAAGAAACCCAGCTCAAAAGTACCACCTTTAGATACTATGGTCTCGTCCTTCGAAAAAGAAAGAGAGTGGCCTGCTGAAAGTGTATCACCAGCAGCTGCTATGGAGAAGCGTTCTCTGGAACAGGACAGGATTATTAGAAGCAGAGCGAATAAGAGCCATGGCTTCTTACTCTTCATGATGGCACCCTCCAATTCCCTCTCTAACTTGCAGTACCTACCACTGTTAGTAATTGTAGAAAGATTGCTGACCATTCCTTACCAGAGTCCGGAAAATGATGCACACAAATGCACTAATTGACACTACAGGAAATTATTTCAACAATGAAAGGGTTGTGTGACTTGAACATTCAAGTCGGTGGGGCCAAGCCGTAACTCATCCTAAAAGGTATGGTCTTCCTTTGTTTCGGTAATCAGAAAAATTAGATTTGGTTTTGTCTCTTTGTATTATGAGAATGTTGACCGACCCAAGTCCTTATATAATAGAACGCAGGCAAGAAAAGTCCCAAGTTTTATTGCCCGCGGGAAGCTTCAAAAGTCCAAAGGCAAGCCAATCAAACAGCTCATCTGGCTGCAAAATGGGCTGCGGCCACTTTTCTACAATTCTTATGGGTACACTCCTGGGACTCTCCTTTCTTTGTATACTTTTCATCGACAAGAAAACAAACTCTCATTTGATTTTTTTTTTTTCACAAATTAAATCAAAATGGGTCTTCTTTAAATCTAAAAACATTTCCAATAACGACTCTTCTTCAGCTTAATTACTCAAATTTTTATCTGGGTATTTTCTCAAGGCTTGGAAATGATTATAATTAGTGGGATTTGGGAGAATATCCCAACACAAAAATTAGCAACACACCTTAGAATAAGACCACAGCAAGCCCTAGCCAATCCCACCTAAAAAGATTGGTTGCGCACAACACACGATGATTTGGTTATACTATTGGGTTTTTTCTTTTTCTTTTTCTTTTTTTTTCTTTTTTTTAAAGAATATTATGACGATAGATATTTTTAGTTTGAAAAAGTATTATGACGTTAAAAAAAGTATTTGGATAGTATTAAAGGTAATAAAACTAAAATATGAGTGAACTAAGACAACATTTAGTGACAAGTATGTAACATATCAAAATGCATACAAATTATACAAAAATATTGGTTCTACAACATTTATTTTCTTTGGTATAGGAATCTGTCAACGGGCTTCCATTGTTGAAATAGTTACGCTATTCTTTGAGTAATTTTCTGCATTGTCAACTGTTGAATTTGTGTCCATCATATTCTGGAGTGGTTGCTTGGGGGTAGGTAGAAGTGCATGCTCATTGCTAATCATTAAGACTACATCAAGCATAGTAGGTCGATCAGTCGGTCTTTCTTGGACACAAAGAAGGCCGATGTTAATGAATCTCAACATAATAGAACTGGAAGAAGGATGTCCTACTGTTGGATCGATCAACTCCAAACTTCGATCATCTCTCCACAACTCCCAAGCCTAGTATCATTTCATATAAATGTAAGTTTTACTGAAAACTAAGAGCATTTTCAATTTAAAGACTAATGAAAAACATAAAGAAATTGAGAAGATATAAAGGCTACTCACATATATAAGAAGACTAAGTGAACTATGGTTAAAGAAGCCAGTATTCTTTTTGCCACTTATAATCTCCAGTAGCAATACTCCAAAGCTAAAAACATCGGACTTTATCGAATATAAACCTTGTATAGCATACTCGGGAGACATGTATCCACTGGATTCCAAAATTTAGTACACTACACTTTAGTACCCTGCTAGAAGAATTTAACTGGCAATTGACAATATTAGATGTAAAATGAGCTGCATACTTACTAAGTTCCAACAATTCGATTTGTGTTTGCCTGTGTTTCATTGCCTCCAACTATTCGAGCCATGCCAAAATCTGATATTTTTGGATTCATTTCACTATCCAAGAGAATGTTACTTGGTTTTAGATCTCTATGTATGATTCGTAACCTTGAATATTGATGAAGATAAAGAAGCCCTTGAGCAATGCCTTCAATAATGCGTATGCGTGTCTCCCAACCTAACATCTGTTTCTTGGTTGGATCTATTTAAATAGTACAATCAAAGAAATTAGTTAGTACTTAAGAACCTAGAAACATATGAGAGGAAAATATATACACGTATATAGATAAACATGCACTCACCGAAAAGGTAGAAGTCCAAACTTTTATTGGGCATGTACTCATATATTAATATCTTTTCTTCTCGCTCGATACAACAACCTAAGAGTCTGACAAGATTTCTATGCTGGAGTTTTGCAATTAGTATTGTCTCATTTCTGAACTCCTCAATTCCTTGTCCAGATCTTTTTGATAGCATCTTCACTGCAATTTCTTTTCCTTGGAGTAATCTCCCCTGTGAAGGAGAACCATAAGCTCTTTAAACTTTCATGAAGGTGTACCATTAATGTCGGTTTTCTTAATAGTTTTCAAAGCAAATTCATCAAGAAAATGTAACGTACCTTGTAAACTGGTCCATAGCCTCCTTCTCCAAGCTTATTCACAGCTAAGAAATTATTGGTTACAGCTAATACACTTTCATAACTAAATAGTGGTAACTCGGCATCTTTCTCTCTTTTATTCATATTATTGTTGGTGTTCATTCCATCATTGATTGCACGGAGCTCCGTATCAAAATCAAATAATAGTAGATTATTGCTTGATCCTGTTTGATCTAGAATGATAAGAATTGGTCAATACTATGCATGTAAATCGAGTGCTTGGTCTGAGAAAATCAATTTAGCTTACAATTACCTATGCGTTTGAGTTTTCCTTTGCATGAAAAACAAATGAAGAGGCATAGGAAAAGCCCTGTTGCTGGGACCAGCACAGCTACCCATACCTTCCATTTTTTGCCTGATTATGATGACAAGAATCACCATTAGCTCAACCATCATATATAACAGAGAATTAGTTCAAAGAGAAAGATGACATAAATTTGTGTCACCTTTGGTGCTTTGATGATCATCAGCAGCAAGTCTGAGATAGATATCTTGTCCAATCTCGCCACCATTTGAGAGTTGCTGTAAGTTCAAAAGAGCTCCTTCCCATATCATACACCCACTACTATTATAAGCATAAGCTGCGCAAGAACAATTTTCCATGCAAGCCTGTTCACATTTCCCAGCACTCAAGGCCAAATATGGTTTCGAATAAACAGGCAATCGCATGTTTGATATTTTCGTGAACCAATCTTTTTTGCCATTGGCATACGTATTATTCTCACATTGCAAAGGGGATTTCCTTACACACCCACCTGACCAGTCATCTAGACTGGTGTCTTCCATCGAAGATGGTTCGAAACCTGTTAGACATTCACAGGGGCTCGAGAAATTCTCACGATACACGCCAAATGCACCACACAAAGAATAGACATCAGATTGTACCTTCGGTTCAGACCAAAATAAATTCCATTGCGCATCCAGCCACGTGGATAGCTGGAATTTTCCTGAAGACCTCATCACAAATTTAGAAATGGCAGAACTATTAGGAAGAGAATAAGTAAAATATCTTCCATTTTCATTTGACACATAACTGAAGGAACTGTAGTTATAATTCGATCTCAACGCAGGAATATTGCTGAAAGATGTTCCATCCCAAAGTCCAGAACTCCAATAGATTTGGGATTTGTTCCACTCTAGGAAATATTGATTGCTTCCATTTGGGTCTAACCCCAACGAGAACACACCAGGTGCTGGATCTTCTGAATTTTTCCATGAAATGAGCTGCTGTGGTTTTCCAGTAACCTTATTGATCCCAAGCTTTACACCTGGCAGCCATGTATCGGTTGGATGGTCGAAACTCTCCCAAAATATAAGACTCTGGTTCGACCCATCTCTCAAAACAAAATTCCCATCATCAAGAAGTAGTGCTTCAGTCAAATTTGAGTGGGGAAATGTCAAATTTGTCGACCAAAATGGGATGTCGGAGGAATCTTGAGACAGGAGTAGATTGCCGTCTTTTGAGAGGTCGAGTCTTGCTGAAAATGGGTCAGACAAAGGGTTTTCTCTGTTTGCTACCCAAAGAACTTCCGTCCGATTCAACATTATATACCATATGCCCAGGTAGATTTTTCGTGAAGTTCCGGGTTGGAAGAAACCGAGCACGAAAGTGCTACTTTGAGATAATATGGTCTCACTGAATGAAAGAGAGTGGCCTGGAGAAAGGGTATCAGCAGCAATGGAGAAGTATGGTGTGTAAGAAGACAGGATTAGAAGCAGAGCAAATAATAAGAGCCATGGCTTCTTACTCTTCATGGATTATGGATTACAAGTTTGCTTCCAAATGATTGCTGACTAATCGTGAGAAAGAGAGTGGCCTGGAGAAAGGGTATCAGCAGCAACGGAGAAGTATGGTGTGTAAGAAGACAGGATTAGAAGCAGGGCAAATAATAAGAGCCATGGCTTCTTACTCTTAATGGATTACAAGTTCGCTGACTAATCGTGAGAAAGAGAGTGGCCTGGTGAAAGGTTATCAACAAGCTATGGAGAAGCATGCTCTGTAACAAGAAAGATAGATTGCGGACCATTCCTTACAAGAGACCGGAATAGTCAGCAACCTTGTCACAAGAAAAGTCCAAGTTTTCTGCTTTGGAAGCTTCAAAAGTCCAAAGGCATGCCAATCATTCAGACAGCTCATCTGGCTGCAAAATGGGTTGCGGCCATTTTCTACAATTCTTATGGGAACACTCCTTTGTATACTTTTCGTCGACAAGGAAAGGAATGACTTGTATGCAGTGTCGTAGCTCAGGAATGCTTATTAAGAAACTTGGTCTGCTTAGAATTGGAAACCTTGTTTCAAAGCCTACTCTTTTTTTTTTTTTTTTTCACAAATTAAATCAAATGGGTCTTCTTTAAATCTAAAAACATTTCCAATAACGACTCCTCTTAAGCTTAATTGCTCAAATTAGTATCTGGGTTTTTCTCAAGGCTTGGAAATTATTATATTTAGTGGGATTTGGGAGAATATCCCGGGAATTGTGAATTTATTGAAAATTATTGTCAGAAACATACACGCCAAATGCACCACACAAAGCATAGACACCAAATACGATAGGTGTTCCTTGGTGCACCACACAAAGCATAGACACCAAATACGATAGGTTCCTCCGTGCACCACACAAAGCATAGACACCAAATACGATATTTTCCTCGGTCCTGTATAGTCATTAGTCACACAAAATTGAAGAATCATTACGACAGTTGAAAGTAAAATATGTTTCATTTTCATTTTTACCTCGACACAAAATTGAAGTTCAAGAGCCAAGTAAATTGGGTCATTTCAAGATAAACATAAACACAAATAAACATAGCCTTATCTCGACCAACCCATCAGATTATCAGAAGAAACCTTAAACCTAAACCAGAAGGAATCCCAAATTCCTCACAAATAGACATTATCTTTGTCTTCTTTCAAAAAAAAAAAAAAAAAAAAAAAGACATTTTCTTTGTCCTTGAACCTCCTCTTTCCTAAGGCAGAGGATTAATTACCATTTCAGAGTCGACCAAACATTTATTCGTTCTTTCGTAAGGCAGAGGATTACAATTTCAAAGCTGTCGACCAAACATTTATTTGTAAATTAAAGAAGGTGAAATTTCTTACATCTCAATACATGGACCAAGTACCCTATAAAGAAAGTATTGACACAAACTCAAACCGGCTCACTCCACCTGCAAAGCAAATCCAACACCAAGATGCATGCACAACTCGATCGACAAGAAAACAAGCTAGCTAGCTTTTACAGACAACAGGAGATACAGCTGGCACATATAAATATATACAGAGGGGTTAATTTAAGTGGCATGGTGGCCAGGCAATTTTTCTTTGATCTTCTCCATCACACTTTTCTTCTCATGCTCATGGTGTTGAAAACCACTAGGACTAGTTGATGAAGCTGTGGTTGTGGTTGTTGCAGAAACAGCTGTGGCGTGTGAATTCTCCACCTTTTGCTTCCCACCTGTCAACTTCTCCTTTATTTTCTCCTTTAATCCCTTCTTCCTCCTCCTCCTCGTACCTTGTTCTCCTTCCCCTCCTAATTGTCCTTCATCCTCAGACTGCTCAAATGACATCAAAAAATCATCACAATACCCATTAATCACGTAATTAGTTAGATTAAATTAAATCCGACTCCTAAATTCTCTGTTATATCATCTTAAAAACTTTTGAGATAAGTGGTGAATTGATTTAATACTTACGGAGCCAGAGCTGGAGCTGCTGGACCGCTTAACCTCCTCATGCTGCTGCTCCTGCTGTACTTGCTGCTGCTCCTGCTGTACTTGCTGCTCTCTTGCACCAGCAGCAGCTGCAGTCCGAGTCGCCGGAGTGGTTTCCAAATCCGTTGCGGCGAGCTTTTCGGGCTCGGCAGTGGTGACGGCGACACCAGTGAGGTGCATGGGGTTGCCATATTCATCGGTTAATTGGACGGGGTTGCCATGTTCATCAGTAAGCTGTATTGGGTTGCCAAACTCGTCTCGTATTTCTGCCATTTTTGTAAGAAACTCTGGAAAGATTATTCCAGCTTTTGCATGCAAATTATAGCAAAGCTTGAGCTTTTTTTAAATGGAAAATGTATGACGGTGTAGAAGAAGAGTGCAAATTTTTGCATGTAACTGGGATTTCTCAAGTGTCATCATGGGTTGCAGAAGAGACAGGAAGAACAGTGCCACGTTAGCCAAGGGAGGACACGTGTTGGTCTACTGATGACAAATGTTCATAGCTCTGGTTTTTGGGTAGGGATGAGCCCTGACGATTCAGAGATGAGATATCAACTAAAGTAACGGACAAAATTAAAATAACTAGTTTTTGAGAGGTAAAAAGTTAATTTTAAAAGAATTTGTATACGTTTTTTTAAAAAAAAATTATGGGACCTACCCCTTTTTTTTTTTTTTTTTGAGAATAGGGATTACCCTATTAAGAACTAGGAAATGCATGCATAGTGAGGAAAGATCAAGTCCAAATGTTTGTTAATACTAATTTAAATTTAAATTTAAATTTAAATGATTAATTCTATCTTTTAATAATTAGTAAGTTAATATAATAACAAAACAAAAATCGTGATTTCAAACCTGACTCCACAATTTAACCATTTCAATTCAACATCATCAAAGGCTAAGTTAGGCTCAGACTATTATATTAAAGCTTCTCACCATACTGCCATCAAAAGCAATTAAGCAAGTAATTTGAACTTTATAACAACGAAGAAAAGGGCAAGGACAAAATTTTCATCTAAATTGACTTTATTTTCATCTAAATTGACTTTATATATATATATATCATTCGACCCAAATTATTAAACTAAAATTTGATGATGATCCTTAGAATACACATGTCCAAGTCATATGCCATTTTAAATTTTTTTTTCTTTCACTTTTGCCCTCACTTCAAACTGAAAAAATGACGCTTATACCCTCCTAAACCCTAATCCAACACATGAAAACAATTTAAAATGAGGGCAAAAGTGGAAGAAATTTTTTTTAAAATGGCACATGACTTGAACATGACCGTTGACCTTCAATTTTAACCCATTTGACTGACAAAAATAGACTTTTTGTCATAAGATGGTAGTTGAATAGAGTCGGATGTCATAGTTAGTAGTTCATGGGGAAAAAGTACCAAGATATTGTAGTTCATGGGGGCAAAAGATAATTACCCCTAATTTTAATAAGATCAACAAAAGATATGTATCTATTTCCAGATTTTGTTTTCTTTTCTGGTTGTAGGGTTATATTCAAGTTCAATGCGAAATAGTTAGGTAATGAGGTTAGCCAAAATATACTAAAAGAAATAAATAAATAAATAAAAATAATCACACCAAATTTCAGAACTAAATTGTGATTGGTCTCCCCTCTCCATGGCATTAAATTTTGCCCACTAACCAAACATAGTTAGCTCCTCACGCAAACTCAAAAGTCAAAACAATTTAGACAATCACATCCGCAGATAAGATTGATGAGCTCGGCTTCCTTCCAGTAAAATAATTACTGAAAATCTCTCAGCAAAAATAAACGGTGAAAATTGCAAAATATAGGAGAAGAGGATCAGGCGGCGAGCCAAACCCAACAAATTTATGCCTTGACATAATTTGTTCTATTTCCTGCTTTCATTGCACAATCCAGAATTGAAGGCAGAAAAGATGGGAAAGCAAGAAGAAATGGTAATATCTGAGAAATTTGTCATAACTATACCCAAACTAAGAGCTTTACGTTTCATCAACCACAAACATCTGTTACTCTGTATGAACTAACAATTCATCACCAAGTATATCAGCTGTAAGGCAAGACATCAACATTAAAACAATTATAAGTCTATTGCCTAGTAAATACCACCCCTTCCACTAAAGCACACAATGCTAAGTCGGTATGATATTGCCTTTTTGGCACATCCAGAGTTCCCTTAACCATATAAAGGCTCATTTGGATCAATTCATTTATGTGTCCATGCAAGAAACAATAATCTGTACAAAATAAGAATGAGATCACCAGTCTAATGATGCATTTTCATTCTACTTTCTTTTATATTGAACTGTTCCTTCTATATATTTTCTTTTCTCTTCTTTACAGTCTAAACCAACAAGCTAATGCTGTTGAAATTTCAGTGTGTGTATGCAGAAGCAGATTTTCATAACAAAATCTTGAAGAAGGAAATCTTGCACTCTTCACAATTCTTTCTCCAACTGAGATGTAGAGATCAACACTGGAATCTGCATGCACAAACAACACTTGAGTCCAACAAGAATCCCAAGAATTTCAATTACCAGATTGTGTGGGTGTGTGTGTACATATTGATGCAAAAATGTGCATGTCATGGGGGTCAGGTACTTGGAGGTTTTGAAGTTGATAATTTCAATTTTCACGAAGAAGCCCCAACTCAAATGGAGACACAATGTCGGCATAAAGTAGAAAAGATACAGGACAAACTAACTTCTCCAAGCAAGGCAAGAGAGAATTTTCAGATGTGAGGAACATAATCAACATATTAAAAGAGGTGAAGATGCTCACCTCCTGGCAGTTTAGGGTTTTTGCTCACTCCCTGCTTGATTTTGCCCAGAAGAATCCCTTTTTTCTTGCAGAATGGCTCTCTGACAAGCTTTTAGACCCCTTTGAGCCAAATGAAAAGTGCCGCCTCAGGAAAGGCTTCCCCAAGGAGCTTTTCATGCTGGAACTGAGGGCCATCTTGGGACCTTTCCCATGACGTTCACCACTTTTCAAGCGATCAAGCACAAAAGAATCACCATCAAGATCGCTATCCACAACTCGGTTCCTTGATCTCTTATTTCTAGCCTTCAAATCCATTTCAGCTCTCAGTGCTTTTTCAGACAACTTCAGGGTCTGCTTCTCCCCAAAAGTACAGACTGGGCAAGCTGGATCATACTTATTAATTTCAGGTGTCATATTCTCCAAGCACTCAGCATGATATACATGCCCACAAGTAAGCACGGCAACTACAGAAAGCTCATTATTAGCAATAATCTTTTGGCCACTCCATGAGGATTTCTCAGTCAAAAGCTTTGAGCAAACCCCACAAGTTTGCAGATCAACAGAAGGAGAAGTTGAAAATCGGCTACTGGATCTGGTTAACTTCTCACGATTAAAGCCAAAGGACTCACTATCAAAAGACCACCTTTCTCTTCGAGAAGAGGCCATTAACCCAGAAAATGCATGCATAGACCAACCATCTGAAGACCCCCCACGGGAACCCCTAGCTGATTCATTGCTCCACGAAGGGAGCGCTGGCCTTTCTTCAGAAACTGAGTAGCAGTCTGGCCTTTCTTCGGAGATTGAGTAGCTGTCGGGAGACTTGAATCCAGGGATTTGACTATCAGATACTTGCCTTAAAAGCTGATGTCCTGGAGAATGGCGGGGCCACTTTGAAGGGGTTGAGCTGGCAGGAGGCAGGTGACCTTGGGACAACAAGGGAGACGCCAACAAAGATGAAGTAGAAGGCATTGAAAGTGATGGTTTCATAGGAGACGGAAATGAAACTGTTGGAGATTCCTTCACCTACATTATGATCCCGAAATGTGGGGGTTCAAAAAAGTCATATGTAGGGTACAATGAGAACAAAAGAGAATCATTAAGCAGACAAGAAAGCACCCTTCAGTAGATAAGCTCTACCTGCTCCAAACTCGCATCCATAGAAATATTCCGTGAAATAGATTTATCTGATATAGAGACAGAAAAAAAGATCAGATACATAACATCATGGTTACTGAAGGTCAAAATTAGCAACCAAAAACAAAATGAGGGAAAGCAGAAGGGGTGGGGGATTCAAACAAATTGCCTCACAAGTCTCTCCTCCAAGCAAAATATATCACTCCTTTTTCTCTAGTCTAGGCCATATCACAAAAAATAATCAACAAGCAAAGATTACTAAATCATGTCACAACGGCAAGTAATACAAAGAAAATCCGAAAGGCACAATTTCAAAGAGTGAATATCACTCCAAAGCAGAAAGCAATGGCCCTTGAAAGCTGATCATACCACCTTCACTGCATATCCCGCAATTAACTCATATAAATGCTACTGGATCAAGTAATTCTTGGACCCCTTTAGTGCATATAAGACCCAGCGCGGCTTAGGGTAAATACAAGTAACAATTAACAGCCTCATGGAAGAGAAATCCCATTTCATGTAATTTCAAATGGCCACAGGAATATATCAAAGGAATTTGACTCAATCCTTTACAAACAATTGTATTTTGTAGAGCATAACCACCTTATTCCTAACACTTTCGTTTATTCCTTTTGCTTCATGTTTTAATTGCAAGTTATTTAGTCATTCCCCTAATTCCTAACAACTACAATTTGTAGTGTAACCTTGGTAATGCCAAAATAGGAAAGCCATCAACCTTTGCTCTCAAACTTCAGGATGGTGTCTTTCTGTCCCTTCAATTTCACAAAAAAAAAAATTGGGTGTACCCTCATGGTCAGCTTCATATAATCGCTCTCCGGTGCCTTGCTTACAAATTTCTCCTTCCCCATCCATCTTGGCAGAGCAACACCCCCAAAACTGAGCCTTGCCCTGGAATGTTGCCCTACAGGGAATACTTGTAAGAGTTGAGGGTAAAAAGAGAGAAGGAAAAGGGAGAGAGAGTGAGAGGAGAAGAAGAAGAAGGAACATTACTTTTATCTATTCACCTCCCAGTGTTTACATCATCACAAAGCAAGCCATCAAACAGGACACCATTCATTTTCCCATTGTCCCCAGCTTCATTACCTTGTATTTCACTGTGTTGTCAGCAAGACAATCCTATCTGACAATCAATTTTCTTCAGCTTAGGCAGCATAGGGGATGACTTAACGATACATCCCTCCTACTATCATTGTTAGGGCAGTTTGGGAGAGAGAGAAAAAGAATAGGAAATTTTTGTGAAACCTTCAACTTCTTGGTCCCTATCCTTGATCATCTGAAAACATCCATACTATCGCCTAAAGCGTTCCACGAGTCTAATTTCTGCCATACCTCTATACGGACATAACAATTGACTGAAAGGCCCTTCTCTTGATTTTCAGTAAAGCCACCTTAAAAACAATAGTGTGAAAAAAATGCTAAAGAGACTAAATTTTATAATTGATACAAAACTAATAGAATCTTTTAAAGAACATATCTACCCAAACATTAAACGACCTTACAATATCCAATTGAACAAGGAATTAATTTAAAATCTTATTAATAGACATTACTCTATCATTGCACCATGTGAAAGGGGTAAAGGGGGGGAATTGGCATGTTTATCTCACATCTACAATGAAGCAGGACAAAAGATTTTATAAACCCACACTTACATGTCTAAGAAATTTACTCCACCACAGTTAAAGAGCTTACAATTTTGGAAGGTACCTGAAGCAGGAGTCCTAACATGCCCAGCAGTTCCCTCGGAAATTGGGGACTTCTGCCATGTACATCTTCGAAAATTCTCCAATGGGCTACCCTCCTCAGCAGATGATGGCTCATATTTAATCTCTGATCGATCATTCCGGCTCACCCCATCTGAGAACCAACCTATAGAAGTCTCTTCGCCAGCCACTCGCCCTCGGTTATCCCATCGAAAGCTCCATGTTGGCGAATACCGAATGTTCCGGTGCAAAATTTCACCACTCGATCCATTTGGTATAGTCTTATCTCTAGCAGCAACACAACAAGCAGACCCCATACTCAAACACACCACAACTTTACGCTCTAATATCAATCCCTCAACTATCACTCATATCCTCCAAACTTCAAACTCAGCTAAAAATCCCAATACTATCACTCTACAAGAAAACCAAAAACAAAAAAACCATCAACATCATCATCGATAAAATAACAATCATACTTGAAATGAGCAATCCCTAAGCATCTCCATGGAAGATTAAACTAAACATTGAAAAAAATTTAAGAAGCAGAACCCAATCAATTCCAATTCCTAACAACAAAGAGTTACCCCGATGCCAAAAAAAAAAAAAATACACCTTTCACTTCAGCCACCCAAAACCATCGCCGTTGAGAATTGGGTTCTAGGGTTTCATAGCACCGTCCATTTCCATTTTAATCCAAAGCAAACAATAAAAAGCAAAGAAATATCTTTTCCCAAGTCAATAAAAAACATTGACTTTTCCAAAGAAACCCTACAGTTACACAATAATTGATTTCCCAAAATCAGATAAAACAGTTTCTTTTTTTTTTTCCTTTTTTTCCAACTTTCCACAAAAACAAAAAAAATCCCCACTGAAAAAAGCAGCACAGAGAACACAAACAACGGCAACGAAGAAACCAGATGCTATAAGCAATAAAAAGGGGCTTGGAATCGGATAAATCTGCTACTCCTAAGGGAGCTTAGAGTGAGACCAAATCAGAAACCCTAAAAATAGAGACTGAGAAAAAGGAAAACTCGAATTCAAACACTCCACGGGTCAGAGAGATCCGAAATTTGGGCAGAAAATTAAAACATAAAAATAAAAGCATTCAATATTCTGGAATTTGACGAACCGGACCCAATCGAACCGTACCTTTGTGCAGAGCCTAAAGAGCCGCAGCAGAGAGAGAGAGAGTTTTAGAGAGAGAAAGTCTTTTAGAGCGAGAGAGAGTGAGGCTGAGTGCTATTCGATGCTGTGGAAGAAAAGGGAGGGGGAGGGAGGAGGGGGTGATGTCGTTTTAGACGGTTTTTTGTAACGGCGTTGGAGGGTATTTGCTGGTTGCGTTCAGTGAGGAACAGTTAGATTTGACGGCGTTTTTGTGCAGATGTGAGCGAATATTTGCCACGTAATTTTTTACCCTCTTTTTCCCGGTAAATATCCAAAACCATGGGCAAAATTCGAAAGGAAAAAACAACTTTTGTCTAAATATAATAATTTAAAAAATAAAATTGAATATTATAATTTTTATATAATATTTTTTATAAATTGACGCGAAAGTATTACCCCAATATTAATTAAATTTATTTATTTAATAACTAACATAAACTTCATGATATTATCACATCAACTATAATTAAATTTAATTATTGCATTCAATAAGCGTTACATGAAACATCATAATAGCTTATAAGAAAATTATAATACAATAGTGGTAGCGCTATAATTGTTTAGTATGTGTAATGTTATGATACGTATCTTCAACTGTCCCATTATTAACAATTCAGATAATAAATATAAGACAATTTTTACGGATCCCACCTGTCGAAACAAATCTTGGTCTGATGAGCCCAATATTATAATTCTTTTATATTTACTATCTCGACTATTAACAATTCGTACAATAAATTGCTGAAAATTCAAATTCTGAAATCGAAAGATTCTGCGTGCTCAAAGACACGATAACTCATCATTAACAAAAAAAAATGATTATTAATAATTGAATCTCTAATCATTTATATAACCCAATTAGAGATGTTGAACCTTGACTTTTTGGGGATTTTGGTTTGTATTTATTATTATTATTATGATTGAAGAAATGTTTTAGTGAATTTAACCAGGGTTTGTGTGGTGGTAACTTGTGCAGTAAGCGGAGTGCGCAGTAAGCATTCGATGCTTTTCACGATGCACGAAAGTATAATGAGGTTAATTTCAGAAGAAGGTCTCAAAAGTCATTCTTTTTTCCTCAAGAGTCTCATAGATTAGATTCCTTTCTCTTTTACTTTTTATTATTTTATTCTTAATAGTTGTCAATGACGGCTCGATTATCTTACAAATCGCATTAACTCGTTACTTATCCTAAAAGCTTAAGTTTATAATAAATTATGAAATTAATTATTTAATTTATACTTACTGTCAAATTTTTTCTTAATAGGTGAAACATAACATGTAAAATATTTAATTGAATTAAAGGTGAATTGACAGAGTCAAAATTTTAACTCATTACCTACGTTTCTGAATGGGTAAATTTAATTATGCAATTAATACTTTTGACAGTTAGCACTCCTCCTCGGGTTGCGGCTCAAACTTGTTGAAGCACAAATTTATTCAAAGCAGAATTCTATATTGAAGACCATTAAAATTTCAACTCACAACATTAATGACAAGCATCTCAATGAAGAGACCATTCATATAATTTGAATAGTTGAAGATAATGATTAGATAGTTGAAGAGACTCTACAATACATTGAATTCATATGCTAGAAGGGGTGTATAGTTGGATAAGAGATGAATAGTTGTAACATCACATTATTGATGTAGGAGTTATAAGGTTGTATTGTCATTATAAATATCAATATAGGAATCCCTCAAAATCTACATAGAGAAATATTTTGAATTCACAAATTTTACAAAACTCTCTTTTAATAGACAATGTCTAACATATGAAATATTTAATTAAAATGAGGAGTAATGATTGAGATAAGATTCGAACTCAAATATTTGACTCTAATACTATATTAAATCACTATTCTTTGTAAAAGCTTAAGTTTTTGGATTAAGTGGGGATTCAACAGGCCGTTCCTTCTCTGATTTAAACCCGAACTTAGCTCTTATATCAAATGATATAAACCCCGAGCATAATTAAAATTGTACTTAAGCCACGTAGAACACTTAAAATTATAAAATAGTATCATTTTTGCTTTTGTGCATTATAAGAAGTGGTATTCACCTTTCTCAACTTGATATAGACCTTATCATTGAGAACATGAGATATTTATTATTTTATTTTATAAATAATTGTTTGACAAAGTATATAAAATACAAAGTTTGGAAATTTTTTCAAACTTAGTATAATAAAAGCGACACATATTAATAGAATATGCAACTATCACATGCATTTTTAATAGAGCATGTGATGTGATGTATAGGAAAATCACACTCTAAAGACACACGTCGATTTAATAGAATAAGTCAACAAAAAAAATTTTAACTCAATTGGAAAGAAAACTTTGTCCTACCCTAAATAGTTGCATTTATATTTTTTACCCTTAATGGCTGCCTATGAATTGGGCTGAGTAGAGTCTTATCACTCTTTTCTTTCGGTCTTCCTTTTTCAACTTGGGGGTGGATGTCAACATTTTACTTTTGGCTTGATGAAGATTAGGTTGGAGGATAATTTGTCATTTGTCACACTCTTCTTTTGCCCAAATTCACAAGACAGATAAATTGTTTAATAAGGAACTTTATATTAGCAACATCTGAAATAATAAATAAATAAAGGACATAAATATCCTCCAAACCGGTATAGAGAAAATATTATCCAACTTATGTAAAATAGTGTCAAGTGTCTATAAACATTTAAAAGGCACATTAAATTTAGTCTAAATTAGTAAACTGCTATTAATGAGATTGAGAATTTAATATGTCTTTTAAATGTTTATAGACACTTAATACTATTTCATATGGGTTGGAGGATATTTCTTCCATACCAGTTTGAAGGAAATTTCTATCCAAAAATAAATCTATGGGTATCTTAAAATATCATCGATTTCTTTATTTCTTTTTTTTTAATTCATTAAT
>NC_081541.1:34097449-34154439 GCF_901000735.1 Corylus avellana | reverse complement strand
ATCCAGAGTTCCCTTAACCATATAAAGGCTCATTTGGATCAATTCATTTATGTGTCCATGCAAGAAACAATAATCTGTACAAAATAAGAATGAGATCACCAGTCTAATGATGCATTTTCATTCTACTTTCTTTTATATTGAACTGTTCCTTCTATATATTTTCTTTTCTCTTCTTTACAGTCTAAACCAACAAGCTAATGCTGTTGAAATTTCAGTGTGTGTATGCAGAAGCAGATTTTCATAACAAAATCTTGAAGAAGGAAATCTTGCACTCTTCACAATTCTTTCTCCAACTGAGATGTAGAGATCAACACTGGAATCTGCATGCACAAACAACACTTGAGTCCAACAAGAATCCCAAGAATTTCAATTACCAGATTGTGTGGGTGTGTGTGTACATATTGATGCAAAAATGTGCATGTCATGGGGGTCAGGTACTTGGAGGTTTTGAAGTTGATAATTTCAATTTTCACGAAGAAGCCCCAACTCAAATGGAGACACAATGTCGGCATAAAGTAGAAAAGATACAGGACAAACTAACTTCTCCAAGCAAGGCAAGAGAGAATTTTCAGATGTGAGGAACATAATCAACATATTAAAAGAGGTGAAGATGCTCACCTCCTGGCAGTTTAGGGTTTTTGCTCACTCCCTGCTTGATTTTGCCCAGAAGAATCCCTTTTTTCTTGCAGAATGGCTCTCTGACAAGCTTTTAGACCCCTTTGAGCCAAATGAAAAGTGCCGCCTCAGGAAAGGCTTCCCCAAGGAGCTTTTCATGCTGGAACTGAGGGCCATCTTGGGACCTTTCCCATGACGTTCACCACTTTTCAAGCGATCAAGCACAAAAGAATCACCATCAAGATCGCTATCCACAACTCGGTTCCTTGATCTCTTATTTCTAGCCTTCAAATCCATTTCAGCTCTCAGTGCTTTTTCAGACAACTTCAGGGTCTGCTTCTCCCCAAAAGTACAGACTGGGCAAGCTGGATCATACTTATTAATTTCAGGTGTCATATTCTCCAAGCACTCAGCATGATATACATGCCCACAAGTAAGCACGGCAACTACAGAAAGCTCATTATTAGCAATAATCTTTTGGCCACTCCATGAGGATTTCTCAGTCAAAAGCTTTGAGCAAACCCCACAAGTTTGCAGATCAACAGAAGGAGAAGTTGAAAATCGGCTACTGGATCTGGTTAACTTCTCACGATTAAAGCCAAAGGACTCACTATCAAAAGACCACCTTTCTCTTCGAGAAGAGGCCATTAACCCAGAAAATGCATGCATAGACCAACCATCTGAAGACCCCCCACGGGAACCCCTAGCTGATTCATTGCTCCACGAAGGGAGCGCTGGCCTTTCTTCAGAAACTGAGTAGCAGTCTGGCCTTTCTTCGGAGATTGAGTAGCTGTCGGGAGACTTGAATCCAGGGATTTGACTATCAGATACTTGCCTTAAAAGCTGATGTCCTGGAGAATGGCGGGGCCACTTTGAAGGGGTTGAGCTGGCAGGAGGCAGGTGACCTTGGGACAACAAGGGAGACGCCAACAAAGATGAAGTAGAAGGCATTGAAAGTGATGGTTTCATAGGAGACGGAAATGAAACTGTTGGAGATTCCTTCACCTACATTATGATCCCGAAATGTGGGGGTTCAAAAAAGTCATATGTAGGGTACAATGAGAACAAAAGAGAATCATTAAGCAGACAAGAAAGCACCCTTCAGTAGATAAGCTCTACCTGCTCCAAACTCGCATCCATAGAAATATTCCGTGAAATAGATTTATCTGATATAGAGACAGAAAAAAAGATCAGATACATAACATCATGGTTACTGAAGGTCAAAATTAGCAACCAAAAACAAAATGAGGGAAAGCAGAAGGGGTGGGGGATTCAAACAAATTGCCTCACAAGTCTCTCCTCCAAGCAAAATATATCACTCCTTTTTCTCTAGTCTAGGCCATATCACAAAAAATAATCAACAAGCAAAGATTACTAAATCATGTCACAACGGCAAGTAATACAAAGAAAATCCGAAAGGCACAATTTCAAAGAGTGAATATCACTCCAAAGCAGAAAGCAATGGCCCTTGAAAGCTGATCATACCACCTTCACTGCATATCCCGCAATTAACTCATATAAATGCTACTGGATCAAGTAATTCTTGGACCCCTTTAGTGCATATAAGACCCAGCGCGGCTTAGGGTAAATACAAGTAACAATTAACAGCCTCACAGAAGAGAAATCCCATTTCATGTAATTTCAAATGGCCACAGGAATATATCAAAGGAATTTGACTCAATCCTTTACAAACAATTGTATTTTGTAGAGCATAACCACCTTATTCCTAACACTTTCGTTTATTCCTTTTGCTTCATGTTTTAATTGCAAGTTATTTAGTCATTCCCCTAATTCCTAACAACTACAATTTGTAGTGTAACCTTGGTAATGCCAAAATAGGAAAGCCATCAACCTTTGCTCTCAAACTTCAGGATGGTGTCTTTCTGTCCCTTCAATTTCACAAAAAAAAAAATTGGGTGTACCCTCATGGTCAGCTTCATATAATCGCTCTCCGGTGCCTTGCTTACAAATTTCTCCTTCCCCATCCATCTTGGCAGAGCAACACCCCCAAAACTGAGCCTTGCCCTGGAATGTTGCCCTACAGGGAATACTTGTAAGAGTTGAGGGTAAAAAGAGAGAAGGAAAAGGGAGAGAGAGTGAGAGGAGAAGAAGAAGAAGGAACATTACTTTTATCTATTCACCTCCCAGTGTTTACATCATCACAAAGCAAGCCATCAAACAGGACACCATTCATTTTCCCATTGTCCCCAGCTTCATTACCTTGTATTTCACTGTGTTGTCAGCAAGACAATCCTATCTGACAATCAATTTTCTTCAGCTTAGGCAGCATAGGGGATGACTTAACGATACATCCCTCCTACTATCATTGTTAGGGCAGTTTGGGAGAGAGAGAAAAAGAATAGGAAATTTTTGTGAAACCTTCAACTTCTTGGTCCCTATCCTTGATCATCTGAAAACATCCATACTATCGCCTAAAGCGTTCCACGAGTCTAATTTCTGCCATACCTCTATACGGACATAACAATTGACTGAAAGGCCCTTCTCTTGATTTTCAGTAAAGCCACCTTAAAAACAATAGTGTGAAAAAAATGCTAAAAGACTAAATTTTATAATTGATACAAAACTAATAGAATCTTTTAAAGAACATATCTACCCAAACATTAAACGACCTTACAATATCCAATTGAACAAGGAATTAATTTAAAATCTTATTAATAGACATTACTCTATCATTGCACCATGTGAAAGGGGTAAAGGGGGGGAATTGGCATGTTTATCTCACATCTACAATGAAGCAGGACAAAAGATTTTATAAACCCACACTTACATGTCTAAGAAATTTACTCCACCACAGTTAAAGAGCTTACAATTTTGGAAGGTACCTGAAGCAGGAGTCCTAACATGCCCAGCAGTTCCCTCGGAAATTGGGGACTTCTGCCATGTACATCTTCGAAAATTCTCCAATGGGCTACCCTCCTCAGCAGATGATGGCTCATATTTAATCTCTGATCGATCATTCCGGCTCACCCCATCTGAGAACCAACCTATAGAAGTCTCTTCGCCAGCCACTCGCCCTCGGTTATCCCATCGAAAGCTCCATGTTGGCGAATACCGAATGTTCCGGTGCAAAATTTCACCACTCGATCCATTTGGTATAGTCTTATCTCTAGCAGCAACACAACAAGCAGACCCCATACTCAAACACACCACAACTTTACGCTCTAATATCAATCCCTCAACTATCACTCATATCCTCCAAACTTCAAACTCAGCTAAAAATCCCAATACTATCACTCTACAAGAAAACCAAAAACAAAAAAACCATCAACATCATCATCGATAAAATAACAATCATACTTGAAATGAGCAATCCCTAAGCATCTCCATGGAAGATTAAACTAAACATTGAAAAAAATTTAAGAAGCAGAACCCAATCAATTCCAATTCCTAACAACAAAGAGTTACCCCGATGCCAAAAAAAAAAAAAATACACCTTTCACTTCAGCCACCCAAAACCATCGCCGTTGAGAATTGGGTTCTAGGGTTTCATAGCACCGTCCATTTCCATTTTAATCCAAAGCAAACAATAAAAAGCAAAGAAATATCTTTTCCCAAGTCAATAAAAAACATTGACTTTTCCAAAGAAACCCTACAGTTACACAATAATTGATTTCCCAAAATCAGATAAAACAGTTTCTTTTTTTTTTTCCTTTTTTTCCAACTTTCCACAAAAACAAAAAAAATCCCCACTGAAAAAAGCAGCACAGAGAACACAAACAACGGCAACGAAGAAACCAGATGCTATAAGCAATAAAAAGGGGCTTGGAATCGGATAAATCTGCTACTCCTAAGGGAGCTTAGAGTGAGACCAAATCAGAAACCCTAAAAATAGAGACTGAGAAAAAGGAAAACTCGAATTCAAACACTCCACGGGTCAGAGAGATCCGAAATTTGGGCAGAAAATTAAAACATAAAAATAAAAGCATTCAATATTCTGGAATTTGACGAACCGGACCCAATCGAACCGTACCTTTGTGCAGAGCCTAAAGAGCCGCAGCAGAGAGAGAGAGAGTTTTAGAGAGAGAAAGTCTTTTAGAGCGAGAGAGAGTGAGGCTGAGTGCTATTCGATGCTGTGGAAGAAAAGGGAGGGGGAGGGAGGAGGGGGTGATGTCGTTTTAGACGGTTTTTTGTAACGGCGTTGGAGGGTATTTGCTGGTTGCGTTCAGTGAGGAACAGTTAGATTTGACGGCGTTTTTGTGCAGATGTGAGCGAATATTTGCCACGTAATTTTTTACCCTCTTTTTCCCGGTAAATATCCAAAACCATGGGCAAAATTCGAGAGGAAAAAACAACTTTTGTCTAAATATAATAATTTAAAAAATAAAATTGAATATTATAATTTTTATATAATATTTTTTATAAATTGACGCGAAAGTATTACCCCAATATTAATTAAATTTATTTATTTAATCACTAACATAAACTTCATGATATTATCACATCAACTTTAATTAAATTTAATTATTGCATTCAATAAGCGTTACATGAAACATCATAATAGCTTATAAGAAAATTATAATACAATAGTGGTAGCGCTATAATTGTTTAGTATGTTTAATGTTATGATACGTATCTTCAACTGTCCCATTATTAACAATTCAGATAATAAATATAAGACAATTTTTACGGATCCCACCTGTCGAAACAAATCTTGGTCTGATGAGCCCAATATTATAATTCTTTTATATTTACTATCTCGACTATTAACAATTCGTACAATAAATTGCTGAAAATTCAAATTCTGAAATCGAAAGATTCTGCGTGCTCAAAGACACGATAACTCATCATTAACAAAAAAAAATGATTATTAATAATTGAATCTCTAATCATTTATATAACCCAATTAGAGATGTTGAACCTTGACTTTTTGGGGATTTTGGTTTGTATTTATTATTATTATTATTATGATTGAAGAAATGTTTTAGTGAATTTAACCAGGGTTTGTGTGGTGGTAACTTGTGCAGTAAGCGGAGTGCGCAGTACGCATTCGATGCTTTTCACGATGCACGAAAGTATAATGAGGTTAATTTCAGAAGAAGGTCTCAAAAGTCTTTCTTTTTTCCTCAAGAGTCTCATAGATTAGATTCCTTTCTCTTTTACTTTTTATTATTTTATTCTTAATAGTTGTCAATGACGGCTCGATTATCTTACAAATCGCATTAACTCGTTACTTATCCTAAAAGCTTAAGTTTATAATAAATGATGAAATTAATTATTTAATTTATACTTACGGTCAAATTTCCTCTTAATAGGTGAAACATAACATGTAAAATATTTAATTGAATTAAAGGTGAATTGACAGGGTCAAAATTTTAACTCATTACCTACGTTTCTGAATGGGTAAATTTAATTATGCAATTAATACTTTTGACGGTTGGCACTCCTCCTCGAGTGTGGGTCAAACTTGTTGAAGCACAAATCTATTCAAAGTAGAATTCTATATTGAAGGCTATTAAAATTCCAACTCACAACATTAATGACAAGCATCTCAATGAAGAGACCATTCATATAATTTGAATAGTTGAAGATAATGATTAGATAGTTGAAGAGACTCTACAATACATTGAATTCATATGCTAGAAGGGGTGTATAGTTAGATAAGAGATGAATAGTTGTAACATCAGATTATTGATGTAGGAGTTATAAGGTTGTATTGTCATTATAAATATCAATATAAGAATCCCTCAAAATCTACACACAGAAACATTTTGAATTCACAAATTTTACAAAATTCTCTTTTAATAAGTGATGTCAAACATGTGAAATATTTAATTAAAATGAGGAGTGACGAATGAAATAAGATTCGAACTCAAATCTTTGACTCTAATACTATATTAAATCACTATTCTTTGTAAAAGCTTAAGCTTTTGGATTAAATGGGAATTCAACAGGCCGTTCCTTTTCTGATTTAAACCCGAACTTAGCTCTTATGTCAAATGATATAAACCTCGAGCATAATTAAAATTGTACTTAAGCCACGTAGAACACTTAAAATTATAAAATAGTATCATTTTTGCTTTTGTGCATTATAAGAAGTGGTATTCACCTTTCTCAACTTGATATAGACCTTATCATTGAGAACATGAGATATTTATTATTTTATTTTATAAATAATTGTTTGACAAAGTATATAAAATACAAAGTTTGGAAATTTTTTCAAACTTAGTATAATAAAAGCGACACATATTAATAGAATATGCGACTATCACATGCATTTTTAATAGAGCATGTGATGTGATGTATAGGAAAATCACACTCTAAAGACACACGTCGATTTAATAGAATAAGTCAACAAAAAAAATTTTAACTCAATTGGAAAGAAAATTTTGTCCTACCCTAAATAGTTGCATTTATATTTTTTACCCTTAATGGCTGCCTATGAATTGGGCTGAGTAGAGTCTTATCACTCTTTTCTTTCGGTCTTCCTTTTTCAACTTGGGGGTGGATGTCAACATTTTACTTTTGGCTTGATGAAGATTAGGTTGGAGGATAATTTGTCATTTGTCACACTCTTCTTTTGCCCAAATTCACAAGACAGATAAATTGTTTAATAAGGAACTTTATATTAGCAACATCTGAAATAATAAATAAATAAAGGACATAAATATCCTCCAAATCGGTATAGAGGAAATATTATCCAACTTATGTAAAATAGTGTCAAGTGTCTATAAACATTTAAAATGCACATTAAATTTAGTCTAAATCAGTAAACTGCTATTAATGAGATTGAGAATTTAATGTGTCTTTTAAATGTTTATAGACACTTAATACTATTTCACATGAGTTGGAGAATATTTCTTCTATACCGGTTTGAAGGAAATTTCTATCCAAAAATAAATCTATGGGTATCTTAAAATATCATCGATTTCTTTATTTCTTTTTTTTTTCTTTTTTTTAATTCATTCATTTCTTATAGCGAGTAGAAAAGGAACACTTGGATTAGGTGGTGGGAAGTTGGAAGGTGCAAGAGAATGAATCGTGTACGTAAATGGAATATTTGTGCCTAAACAATTTGGTTGATACAGCAGTTCAGCGTATAGTTTCTGAGTCAACAAGGGTGGCTGTTTGTCTCATACCTTCTATTTCAAACCATGGGGGTTCCAATTAATGGGCCAGCTCCTTGTAAGAGAGCACCCAAATCTGATCCATTCGGATTGGACAGGTGCCAAAGCTTCTTGATCCTACTCCGACATGTCGGTAGTACCCAAACCCTACCTACTCAAGCTATCCAAATATCTACTTGAGTAAGTGAGACCCGAACAATCTCGATTACTCATTGCAATTTGCACGGAATTCCTTTTCCTTTCAAATTACACCATTACACTTATCTTTTAACAATTTTATTGTTTGAATTGTTAACTAATACATGACCCACCTGCCCAAGCGCGTTTTAGGCTGCCTACCTACCTACTCAAACAAGTGAGTCTCAAACAAGTGAGTCTCAAAAGAGCTCTCTTATTTTTACTGCCTAAATTACGGACGATTCAAACAGCAAACTGTTGGAGATTCTGATCCAACAAGCACTAGTCTTCTGCCCCTTTTTGGAGGTGTCGGTTACAAGTGAGCTTGGTCACTGTCGAACAGTGGCGTGTACTGCTAACAGACGCCAGAGTCATGGAATGAATGATTAAACATCAATATCAATGGGGATTAGGTAAATCAAATGACCAACTTCAGGGCTACAAGGAAGCACCCCGCATAGTTTAACACCATGAGAAGCAACTTTTTGTTTAAAATACGGCAATTATCCAAACACCAACAACCAATCAGAAAAAGAAACAAAACAATCAAATTTGTGATTGTAGAACTTGATTTTGTTATGAAGAGAATGTCTGGGCCTACAGAAAGTGAAATTTGTGCTAGTGCAAATCATGAAGTTATTGGGGATGGAAAAGAAGATCCCAGATTTTGTGGACAAGTATCATTTAAATTGTAGGTTCTCTCATGAGGAGGGCGAGCAGGGTGACCCATGTCTTCCTAAATTCCATGTATTGGATTTAGAAGGGAGATTTCAAATTCAACGAAACTAAGCACAGTATTGCAGTAAAAGGAGAACGATCAGCTGGGTTCACTCCTTCCCAAAATCAGTATTGTAGTGAGAGCTTGATTCAAGTTTCTTTGCTTCATTTAGTTTCCGGACAGCCTGAAACAAAGCCACCACACAAGTTAAAGAAATCCAGCTAAAACGCACGCAAACGGGTTTCAGGAGAATATATTTCAGACAATCGAACCATCAGGATTGATTATGTGCAAACACACTATAGAGTACCAGACAAATTTGAGTGTGATATGTTTTGGAAAGCACCAATCCATCAGCATCACACACATGCATGCACACGTGCACATGCCCAAGAGACAAGTAGAGAAAGCAGCAGTCAAGTTAGGTACTTCCCCTGACCGTATGATTGCCACAAAAAGATGCATTTGAAACTCCTTCGGATTAGGAAACAAGGTCATCCACAACGTTTTCCAAATGGAATTTCATACTTCTTTAATTTTTTTTATTTTTTTATTTTTGGGGAGGGGGGGTTTGTTAGATCACATTTCTATCTATTTAGATGATCAACACAAGCGCCTTTCGTAACAAACCAGTGCACCAGTGCAAAAGTGACAACACGGGAAATATTTTAGCCATCAACTTCATTTTAAGCATTTCAAAATGCATTTTAGTCACTCGTGAATGGGGGGTTGGTGGGGTATAAAAATGTTCTTAGGCACTAACACCAATAAAGAAAGAGTGAAGAGAAAAGAAATGAAAGTTCACAAGATGCTCGCTAAGATCCATGGTGAAACAAATAGAGCATCTCGAAGACAGGCCATGGAAATTGGCAACGGCCACAGCCACGGAATGACATGAATGAAGCAAATCTAACAACCACTAAATGATCCTTTTTAAGGCAATGACTGATCTAATATGATTTCCAAAGAGCAACACTTTACCTTCATAAAATCTTCATGGATGACATAATCACGTTCAGCACGAATTGCAGACATCCCAGCTTCAGTGCAAACATTACGAAGATCGGCGCCATTGAACCCCTGAAGTGAATGCAGAAAATTAAATATTCAGGTAAAGGGTGTGTATAAGAGTTTTGTATGTGGACAATATGCCGGGCTTACCTCAGCAAGCTTTACAACTGCTTCATAGTCAATGTCACCATGTTTGGCAATTCCAGCAGCATGGATTTTCAGGATTTCCATTCTGGATTGTTCGTTAGGCAGTGGAATTTCAATTTTCCGGTCTAGGCGTCCTGGACGGAGAAGTGCAGGGTCCAGAACATCTGGTCTGTTTGTAGCCATAATCATTTTAACCTAGGCAACCCAACCCAAACTCTTATCACTTTTCAATAACGAACATACCACCACCTTCAAAATATGTGGGTAGGTAGCAATATATGTTTAAAGTAGTGAAAACAAGTGTGCATAGGTTATGCACAACAAAATCAACAATTTCACAGAACCAAACCAATAAGTGAACAGAAGTTACCTTCCCAAGCTGGTCAAAACCATCCAGCTGGTTAAGCAACTCCATGAGTGTCCTCTGGATTTCACGGTCTGCACTCGTTCCCTCACTGAAACGACGTCCACCAATGGCATCGATCTCATCCATAAATATGATGCACGGC
This sequence comes from Corylus avellana, assembly GCF_901000735.1. Classification (NCBI taxonomy): domain Eukaryota; kingdom Viridiplantae; phylum Streptophyta; class Magnoliopsida; order Fagales; family Betulaceae; genus Corylus; species Corylus avellana. The sequence continues at coordinate 34,144,177 of NC_081541.1, read as the reverse complement.
TTTACCAGAAGAAATTGATAGTAAGAAATTATATTACAAATTTCAGAAATGGGAACTGTTTCAAGTAACATGAGCTCTTACTTGGTGATCACGTGCATAACCAAACATTTCCCGTATCAATCTTGCACTTTCACCTATATATTTATCAATTATTGCGCTTGATACTACCTATATCCACAACAAAAGTAAACATCAAATTTCAATTTAATAAGCAAATTAAACAGGAGTATTTCTTTTGGTAAGTATAATTAAACAGTAATACTATATCAGTATTGATAAACAATAACAAAAAATTCAAACCTTCAAAAAATTGGCATCTATGTTGCTTGCAATTGCTCTGGCTAATAATGTCTTTCCCGTACCAGGAGGTCCATAGAGAAGAACACCCTGAAATATTTGACACAGCTTCTACATTGATTTCTTTTTTCACCTGTACCACTAACAAACACAAGATTTTTTTAAATGAAATTACCTTCGGAGGTTTGATTCCCACCCTAATAAAGAGCTCAGGATTCATTAGAGGCAGTTCTATGGATTCCCTGAGTTCTCGAATTTGATCTGACAGCCCTCCCACTGCAGAGTAGCTAATATTGCCCGGGTCTTCATGAAGCATATTATATACAACTGGATCAACCTGTAAAAAAAAAAAACGTTAGGAAACACAGACATTTTAGCAATCTGTTGATTTGTTTAAATAAATCTAAAAAATTAAATAATGATTAGCACAAACATCTGTTAATATATCCAATTTCTCATGATAAAGATAATTACTTCACGAGGAAGTGCCCGCATGATTGTCAGAGTAGTCATATCAAGCACCACTCGAGTTCCTGAAGTTAGTTTTTCCTTGTCCACCTTGCTACGACAGCCAACCACATACCTTGGTCCACTGCTTGCTTTAACTATCACTGAAACAGCATAGATGATATCCATTAGTTCTGCCATTGTCTACCAGATCCACCCAACCAACCAACCCCTTTCCCCCCATAAAAAATTAATTAGTGAAGAAGAAAAATAACACAAGACTTCATTATCAAATTTTATACAAGAAGACATCGCATATCTATATATTAATCTCTCTATTAGCAAAAATATATGGGAAATGGAGTTCGCAACTGTGAAATCCAGCTCATAAATTGCATTGATGGCACCACCAGAAGTGCTAAAGCACAAAGCCTGAGATATGTTATACCTCTGCAGGCTTGAGAAAAAGGGGGGGGAATGGTTAGACTGGGATAAGAAAAGAGAGCACAATGTTTGTAAATAACTTCAGATAAATTCACAGACAAAGATGCCACAAAAAGTTCATATTACATCGTTCATTGTCAAGAGGCCTGAGAACCTCGCCGATGATCTGGCCAACACTCTGAAGGGACTTGAGATCTTCTTCAGTTTTATTGAATTCCTTTTTTGCAGCCCTCAAGTTCTCTCTCCCTGCAACATACAATTCCAAGAAGTGTTAGTTACAGCCATGATGAGACAACAAAATGAGCAAATGTATGGCATGGATAGAAAAAGATCAAATATGGCATAAATCTATCCAAAATACAAGCAAACAAAATAAATCAGGGAAGGCTTGAAAGGAGTGTGGTAGCCAAGATTTTTTTCCCCCTTTTTATGGTCGATGCAGTTTTTTTTCCTCCAAAACATATCACATCTGTTACATGTGCATGTTATATCAAAACCTGACTTGGAGAATTCCCCGAGATAAATATCTGGGTACTCTTAAATCCCATGTAGAATAACAGTGACAAAACTGAGTGGTTGATATCACATAGGTTTTAGGTTAATGTGGTATCCCAATATGTTATATAAAGACTTGACTTGGAGAATTCCCCCAAATATTTATCTGGGGATGCTTAAATCCCATGTATAGTAATAGTGACAAACTGAGTGGTTGATACAGCATAAGTTTTAGGTTAATGTGGTATCCCAGTATGTTATATCAAGACCTAACTTAGAGAATTCTCCCAAATATCTATCTGGGGTTGCTTAAAATCCCACGTAGAGTAATAGAGACAATCCGCAAAGTTCATTTAGATACGCATGAGCTATGAACAAAAAGTCTAAAAGCAGCTTTTCTTCCAACTAGCTCCAATCCGGGAATAAGCTCACCATCACTACCGAAACTAACCCGTACAAAAGCTTAAAGTAACAACCAGTCCCTTGCAAAGTTTGCCCAAGGTTTCACACTTTATAGTCTACAAAACTTGCAAATGCACAGAACACAAAGTACTTGCCCTGATCTATAATTGTAATGACAAGGTCCCCATTCAAAACTCTTTCCCTATATCATACAAAAACAAATTATCCTAAGCGAAAATAATTTACCAAACTGAAATTCAACTCTCTGAAATGCTTAGTTAGACAAACACACAGCATAAGCTCTCAAAATACTTGAAACATTCATTCATTCAAGAAACAAACAAAAGAAAAGTCAGAAAAATCAACCGGCATAATAACATTAGGAACCCTAGAAAATGGATCGGATTTGAGAAAACTTTTTTGGGTTTTTGGTTTTAGTGCGATGGGATTGGGGAAACGGACCTGCGCGGACTCTGGATTCGAGCTCCTTATGGGAGAGAAGCTTTTTACGGTGCTCCGTGAGCGCTGTACGCCGTCGTACGGATTCCTCTGACTCGCTGGACATCCCGGCTACTCGCCTTGCCGATCAAGCAAAAGGAGGAGAGAGAGAGAGAGAGAGAGAGAGAGAGCCGAGTGCTTGTGTGAACAACCGCTGTGTATTGGTATTTTCATAGCTTTATAGGATGGTTTAACATTTCCAACCTTTTCAAAAAAAAAAAAAAAAAAATCGGTGAGTACCTTTTTAAATGGACACAATATTTATTATATTTTACTATATTACAAAAATAATGTGATAAAATGTTAATTTTTTAATGGACCCAAAAAAGACTCTTTTACTAAAATCTAATCAGTTAATTTCGTGTTAAATTCATATTAAATTTGTATATGTGTCAAAAATTGTATGTCACAATTGTAATACAAAATCCTAGACGTTTGTATAAGACTATAAAAAGAATTTCTCTCTCAAATTATCAGTAGAAGTAATGTTAAAAGCTTTTAAGTTCTCTAAGTGTCTGTTTGAAAGGCCTAAAAGTGCGTTTAACATTTAAAAAGTCCGATAACAGTACTCGTTTGATAAAAAAAATTTAAAGCCTTTTTAAGGGTCCAAAAATTGCTAAAAAAATATTTTTTAATTTAAAAGCTCTATTTTTCAAACATAATCACAAACATACTCTAAGACATGGTTGTGTGTTGCCTTCTCTTATTTCAAAGTCTTCATCAAATTTCCAACTTGAGCCGGGTTAATGGCACGGTGGCACCCAAGGCCTTGGAGCTTCCCTCTTGGTGCTTTTCTTTGTTCCCTACTATGGGTATTGTTCATGGAGAAGTACTACACATAATCTTAAGTGTTAATTTCAAAGTGCTCACTTTCTTACGTAACTGTAAAAATCAATCTCGGATAAAATAACAAATAAAAATACATATAATATTCAAGAATAATTTTTATTTCCACATTAAAAAGTAAGCACTTGAGAATATATAAAAAATTTCTCCATAAGTTTCCATCTCAAATTTCCACTTTGCTAGTAACAAGCTCAAAGGTTGTGTACATGGGATTTCAGAACTTTTCATGTTGTTGGCCCTCTTGCAAAAGAAGCATACCTACATGTATTTTCTTTTTTCTTTTTTGTAGGTAGAGTTTGGATGAGTATTAGTTAGTCATAACTTTACAAATAAACTTGTCCTAATTCCCTTCTTTCTTTGTCATTTTTATCATAGGAACGAGGGAACGAAGAATTAGAACAATGCTTTTGTAAAAGCAGCGGAGTATTAGTCTAATTACTTTTCATCAAAACTAAAAGAGAAACGTTACATGTATTTTCAAATGCTACATGCATATATAGTGTATGCACCGACACATGTCTTCAAATAGGACGTAAGGAACACATGTCTCAATCACAGCGGATTAAAACCGGAATGAAACCTAATCGAGGAGTTTACTGATAAGAGGAGTCATAGACTCATAGTTCATTATATATCAATGGTGATCCATTGTTTCAGAAAGTTGGGCATCTCTAGCAAGTGGCTGAGGCTTCCCAAATTCATTTGGAATTTTAGAATGGAGGTAGGGAGTGAATGGAGACCACTACATGATTTCATTGGAATCCTAGTAATCATGTAAGTGAAAATGTCTAATTATGATGTTGATGAATTCACTTCAGCCCATTAGCTATGCTGGGCAGTAACAAGACCTAACACATGTTCCAAAACCAAGGGCAATTCTGTAGATCGCACGCTTCATAGGTACGTTTGGGTTTACGATTTAAAAACATACGTTTTAAAAAAGTAATTTTAAAGTGAGTGATCTGTATGGCTGTTTGGCATTACTTTTTGAGGGGAGAAATGAGAAAGAATTAGATTAATGTAACGGAGAGGCGAAAAGAGTTTTGAATTTTTTGTGAGTAAAAAGTAAAGAAAATTGTTTGTTAACATGAAAAAACGAGTTTGACTGTTTTTAGGCAAAAAAAAAAAAAAAAAAGTTGTCAAACGGATTTTTTTTTACGTTTTCAAATCACAATTTTTAAAAGATAGATTCTCAAACTGTACATTAATAGAAGTACTATCTATGTTTGGAATGAGTGGTTTGGGAGAAAGACAGAGAGAGAGAGGACAGCAAGGGTGGTTGACACTTTCAAACTCATGGAACCGTTTATTACCCTTAATTCATTGGCACCATTAAAAAAAAAAAAAAATAAGGGACCAAACCAAACAGAATCATCCACTGTAAAAAATCTATCTCCACAAACATTGCCTCATTACTGGGAAATGCTTATATCCAAGAAAACAGCAACAGAAAAAAGAGAAAAAAAAAACCATTGCAGAGAGACAAAAAGAACTCTTTCAAGACCATTTGTTAGTCTCTTCTCTGTTCTAACCCTCCTCCTCACCCAGGAGGGATGGAGATAGGAAATTAAGAAGCCAATAAAGTTTCCAAAATCCAATCTTTTTTTCTATCCTCCCTGCCATCACCTTCTTCATCATCATCATCATCGATGGCTGTCCTCCTGGTCCTTCTCTACGCCTTCTTCTCCGCCTCCACCGCCGCCTTCTCGGCCTACACTCCCTTCGATCCCCAGGACAGCTTCCTCATTGACTGTGGTGCAGAGAAACCAGCCACCTTGCTTGATGGAAGAGCCTTCAAAACCGAAGAGCAATCTAAGCAGTTCTTACAAGCCAGAGATGATATCAAAGTTTCTGTTGACAAGGCCGACGATGTTCCTTCTCCCATTTACTTATCGGCTAGGATCTTTGTCCAAGATGCAACTTACACGTTTCCCTTGTCTCGACCCGGCTGGCATTGGGTACGGTTAAATTATCATTTATTTCAAAAGCTCTTTTGATATATATTTAAATTGAAATAGAAAATGAATAATTATTTAATCATTTAATGTACATTTTAACAGGTACGCCTCCATTTCTATCCCCTCAACAACAATATATTCGATCTCATGAAATCCACTTTCTCTGTCAACACCGATAAGTATGTTCTTCTACATAGCTTCAACGTGAACAACGACACCAATTACATCCTCAAGGAGTACCTTTTGAACATTACGGAGCCACAATTCTCGATCAAGTTCCTCCCCATGAAGAACTCTGCCGCTTTCATCAACAGCATTGAGGTGGTTTCAGCTCCTGATGAGTTGATCACTGACTCCGCCAATGAGCTTTCACCAGTAAGCGAGTTTTCAGGGTTGTCAAAATTCGCCTACCAAACCATGTACCGGCTTAACATGGGAGGACCGCTCATCACCGCCACAAACGACACACTCGGACGGACATGGACGTCTGACGAGACGTACCTTAAGCACAGAAACTTGGCTAAGAAAGTCTCCGTCGAGACCACCATCGTCAAATACCCCGAAGGACTCTCACCGTTGATCGCACCGCAAACGGTGTATGCTTCCGCTGTTGAAATGGCTAACGCCCAAACAAGCAGGCCTAATTTCAATGTGACATGGAACTTTGAAGCAGACCCGTCTTTCGGGTACGTTGTTCGTCTTCATTTTTGTGACATTGTGAGCAAAGCACTGAATAACCTCTACTTCGACGTCTATGTTAATGGGAAAATGGCGATATCTGATTTGGATTTGTCAGCCACCTTGAATGGTTTGGCAATGGCATACTACAAGGATATTGTGGTTAATGCTTCATTGATGTCTAATGGACTAAGTGTCCAGATTGGTCCGTCTAAATTGGATTCCGGCGACCTGAACGCCATTTTGAACGGCCTCGAGGTCTTGAAAATAAGCAATTCGGTGGATAGTCTTGACGGAGAATTTGGGGTTGATGGAGTCGAGGCTGATGGCGGGAGCAACCGCGGTACGGTGGCTGCAGTCGGGTTTGCGATGATGTTTGGAGCCTTTGTTGGTCTTGGTGCAATGGTGATCAAGTGGCACAAGAGGCCTCAAGACTGGCAGAAGAGGAATAGCTTCTCTTCGTGGCTGCTTCCTCTTCATGCAGGTAATGTTAAATCATTATTTATCTTAAAAACTTAAGCTAATAAAAATGGATAAACTTACTCATTTAATTTATATTCTACCAGGTGACACGAGCTTCATGTCAAGCAAGAACTCTCTAGGGTCTCACAAGAGCAACTTTTACTCCTCAACTTTAGGATTGGGGCGGTACTTCTCTTTGGCCGAGTTGCAGGAGGCAACCAAGAATTTCGACGCCAATGAAGTGATCGGCGTTGGCGGGTTTGGCAATGTTTATATCGGCATGATCGACGACGGGACTAAAGTCGCTGTCAAGCGAGGGAACCCGCAGTCGGAACAAGGCATTACAGAGTTCCAGACAGAGATCCAGATGTTGTCAAAGCTACGGCACAGGCATTTGGTTTCCCTCATTGGATATTGTGATGAAAACTCAGAGATGATCTTGGTTTATGAGTACATGTCCAACGGGCCTTTCAGGGATCATTTGTACGGGAAGAACTTGTCACCATTGTCATGGAAGCAAAGGCTGGAGATTTGCATAGGCTCGGCTCGAGGGCTTCACTACCTCCACACTGGCACTGCACAAGGCATCATTCACCGTGATGTTAAGACCACCAACATTTTGCTTGATGAAAACTTGACTGCCAAAGTTGCCGATTTCGGGCTCTCAAAGGATACTCCTATGGGGCAGGGTCATGTGAGTACTGCAGTGAAGGGAAGTTTCGGGTACTGTTAAATCACTCTTATTCCAAAAGTTGAATTCAATCATTTGATTTATATTCTAACTCTCCCTTTACGTGTGGGCTTAAACTGCTCAACACATGGAATATTTAATCAGGTACTTGGACCCCGAGTATTTCAGAAGGCAGCAATTGACAGATAAGTCAGATGTGTACTCTTTTGGGGTGGTTCTCCTGGAAGCACTTTGTGCAAGGCCCGCCATCAACCCGGCTCTGCCAAGGGAACAGGTGAACTTGGCTGACTGGGCAATGCAATGGAAGAGGAAAGGCTTGCTTGACAAGATCATTGACCCTCTGCTTGTTGGCTCCATTAATCCTGAATCAATGAAGAAGTTTGCTGAGGCTGCAGAGAAGTGCTTGGCTGAACATGGTGTCGACAGGCCCACAATGGGAGATGTGCTGTGGAATTTGGAGTATGCTTTGCAGCTTCAAGAAGCTTTCTCACAAGGTAATGTTAAATTTAATCATTTAATTTATATTCTAACACTCTTTCTCACGTGAAATATTAAATCATCGCTTATTCTAAAAGCTTAAATTGATTGGAGATATCTTAGCAGGCAAGGCAGCTGAAGATGAAACCAAATCCTCTGCAACTGTTTGCACCTCTCCTGCTGCTGCTGACACCACTACTACCTCTGATGCCCTTCCTGTCTATCATGCTGAAGAGGGTAACAGTAACACCCCAGCTCAAGTTCAGGCCATTGATGAGCATTCAGGAACTGCCATGTTTGCCCAGTTCACTAATCTCAATGGTAGGTGAAATTCTAAACTTGGTTGAAGAATTCAATGGTGGTCTAGACCAGTATAAGTATAAGCATTTGGTGAAGGTGGTGATTGGTTTTACTGCTTCATCATGAATATTGGGAAATATGATGATGGGCAAATGCTCCATGAAACGATTGTTTATCTGCAATGGCTTTCCTCTCTTTCCTGCGGTATTTAGGTTCCATGGTTAGGGCAATATTCTGTACTGTCCATATGGTGTGATTGATGTGCTGGTATAGAAGAGTGTATACTGCATCATGCACTACTATAAATCCTATACGTTATTACTATTTTTTAAGAGAATCATCATGTTTTTGTATATGGTGGGCTCTGCAACATAGAGAGTGAATTAGTTAGCAACTTCAATGGAGAATGATTTTTTCATTGCAAGCAAATTGGTTTCCAAGTTTATGTTACACGAATGGGGCAACCATAAATTGCTTATGCAACTTTGATCAAATTGGGATCCTGAGCAATTTGCTGCCGACTATAATTGTGAGAGAGTTCATATAGAGCAAACCTGCTTAAAAAAAGCGGATGAGCAGTCTAAAACTTATTTAGGCAGGTAGATCTCAAATAAGCTTTCTTACAATTGTTGGAAATCTAATCCGCCCTCATTAGCTTCTTCAATCTAATGAGGGACGTACTTATTTTCACTATGAAGCTGAGGAGCAAGTGAAAATTTGTGATATACATTCTGAATATAACTTGGAAGTTATAGAGACAACACGAGCATGATCCATAATTATTCTTTTTTTAAACCAAAAAATATCAATGCAATTATCTTGAACAAATTATAATTTTATTTTAGAGTGCTGTTGCTAGGGGTACTATAGGTTTTATTATAAGTTTCATAGAAACTGATGCGACAATCCGTGTGGCACTTGCCACATCAACTACTAAAATGTGACTACTACATGACACTTATTACGTTTACAAATTGACGTTGCAATCGACATAGCACTTATTATGTTAGCTACTAAGATGTGGACTGTCACATGGCACTCAGTTCTTTAAAATTTTGAGTATAGCCCTATTTCATGCTCGAGATTTTGAGATGCGATGACTCTTACAGCTAAAGAGTATATAAAACTTTATAAAATTTGGGTTCCTTGTGATGAGAGCAATGTTGGGAGGATCATCCCAAAATTAAGTCCTTAGAATTTTTATATGCAAAGTATTGTTTATATATACATCCTTTTTTGGGACCAATTTGAAAATGAATTTAATTCAATTTAATTCAAGCAGTACAAATACACTGGAGCATACCCAAGCAGGAACAACATATATTCACACTTGCATATTTTATGTTGTTTCAAATTTTTTTCTCTATGCATAGAGGCCATTTAGGATATGTCCCATCTTCAAAATTGTGGAAATAGAAATAATAACTAGAAATAACAATTGCAATATATATATATATATATATATATGGCAATATTTTCATTTTGCAGTGATTCCGTACTAAGAGTTCGTTTGACATTGTGATTTCGCAGGTCAAAAGAGCATTTTTAAACAAAATCACGAAAAGTGTCTAGTTTGGGAATGTGTTTTTTAAAAATAGCGGTTTGAAAATGTAAAAAATAAAATAAAATAATTATAAAAAATAAAAAATAAAACCTATATTTTCAAAAGCATATGCAAGGAGTGCACTTTTAAAAACACATGATTTTAAACGCTAAAGTGCAATTTTATCAAATGCTTAATTATATTTTTAAAAATTATGTTTTTAAATCACACGTTTTGAAACTGCAAAAACAGACCGACTATAAAACTCTAAGTTGAAGTTCCCACCCACTCAAACAGCCCAAACCTCTAGATTTAGCCATACATGTATGTCACATCACATGGAAGCAAATAGAAAATTCTTAAAAGGGAAAATTCTTTGTACCATTTGATTTGATTAGTCTCTAGTTACTACCAACTCAACAATGACTTCCAATGACCAAATTAAGTATTCTGATTATGGACAGTGATAAAACAAGTGCAGATTGTCTATATCAACGAACATTACCATTAACTTTGGGCGAATTTAAAACATAGTTTTTGCACATAGAAATGATAAATGGATCCGGATCTCGTACAATGAGATTGTCAATTGCACAGTACAATGGATTGGATAGTCTTAAAATTGACAATCTTTGATACAACTCATGAACTCGACATAAAATTAGCAAATTATGATTGAGAAGTCTAACTGGTTTAACTAAATGGGTTAGGTTATGATTGACTTATATAAATTTATATCAATATTTCGGCTCAACCCGAATTCGACATGTTCCATTTAGGACTGAAATTTTTTTACACAAGTTGCGAACTTAATACGTATTTAGTAGGTGAATCAATGATGTATTTTGAGCAGCATAATAATAGGCAAAGTTTATTGCCGAAATTAGGGTGAAAATTAGGGTAATCTAAGGGACCATAGGCGTGGGAATAAGGTCCAAATGGGTGCACCATGCAAGTGTTTGATTAATGAAAGCGAATGGTGTAAATCATCTTCAATTCTCCACCACGACTGAAAGTTGAAAGATGCGAGGCATTGATAGATGGATGGGGGGCAGGAACAAAGCGAGATGCCTCGGGAAAAGGTGGTCAGTTGAATGAAGCAGAGGGAGTGTAGATAAGGATGTGGTCGTGTCTTATCTCAAACCCTAAACCAAACCAAAAACCTGTGGATGCAGTTGTTTCACTGCCCTCCAAACAACCCCTTCTGTCCTGTTTATCGAAGAACCCCACCCACTAACTGTTTTCTCTTTCTCCTATGTATAAAACCCTTCCCAACCACCACCTTCTTCTTCAACATCATCATCATCATCTCTCTTCCTTCTCTTCTCTTCTCTTCTCTTCTCTCTCTTCACACACCCAATATGGAGAAAGATACTGAGAACACAAGAACTTTTGACATGGATGCACTTGTAACAAATCTTCCACAGAAGTAAGCAGACAGAGATTATTAATTGTGGGTTTTTTTTGTTTTTTGTTTTTCCTATGTCTCAAAATAATTGGTTTCTTTCTTTTGTGTTGTTTTGTTTTGTTTTTCAGCAGGAGAGGACTGTCGAGGTATTACTCGGGAAAATCCAGAACATTTACGAGCATGGCAGACGTTCGTTGCCTAGAGGATTTGAAGAAACAGGAACACCCAGATGCTAAGAAAAGGAAGAAATATTCGGATAGGAAGAAGTGCATCCACATTTCCCCATATACATGTAGAAGAGTATCCAGTAGCACACAATGTACTACACCTCGTGTTGGGGTGTAAGCATCATGCACAAATGAAGCCATATATCTTCACATAATCTTGTTCATCAATCACACTTTTTTCTCCACATTGTGTATAGAAAGTTCAGATTCAATAACACAGTAAGGATTTCATTTTATAACATAATTTATTATGAAAGATGTCATTATTGCAATGATCTTTGCATTTTCACACTCTGCCCTTGCATAGACAATGTCTTTTGCAATAATTCTAACAGAACTAATTGCATTGGTGCTCCATTTTGAGAGATTCATAACAATTTTGCTGTTCAGATTGCTAGAAATTTGAAGAAAATAAAAAACCTTATATTAAAGATCCGGACCCTCAAAATTATGCCTTCCAACAGCTATTCTTTCCAAGCATACCTTAAATATTAAACACAGCAAGAGCAATAACCACTGCAAGTTTGAGCTATCATACCATGGATGATCACCATCTTCTCCCGTTGCTAGACCAAATGCCTTTTGAGAATATAAATATGGCAAGTTATGTACAGTGCTTCTTGACCCTCCGAACTTGTATTTTGATCCAAGGGTGTTTAAGAAGACAATATAACTCAAGAAATGAAGATTGAAGGGTGTTTCAAATAGCTCAAGAGAGAGTTGCAATATTATCGCCATTAAGTCAATCACCAAGTTCATTTCAGGTCAATCTCCATCAATGCTACAGGCCAACTAACCTCTGTTAATTTCGCTACGAAGAATACACATTGTTGCTACACTTTAAACCTTACAAGGGCCTAAGAAGACTAAATATTGAGACCTAAAACAACCATTATGAAAACCAAAAGAATCACCATACCTCCCTAAAATGGTACAAAATTAGGATGATCCACCCTCCATAATTAAGTCCTAGCAAAGGACTATTGCAACTTTTTTTTCTTGTAGATGCCCGGATCCCCTTCCAGCATGAGAAAGTCGTCATCGTCATCAACCATTTCCAATTTCTTGTTTTTCCTTTTATCAGAAACACAATCTTGAGCAGCACCCTCAGGAACCTCGGGCTCCTTCCTTTTCTTACCAGAAGGAACATTATCCGTCTCATCATTCTTTTCAGCCTCCACTGGCACTGTTTGAGAAGCATTTGATGTCCTACCACCGTTGCCAATGGACTTGTTATCATCCTTCTCCACTGAAGAAGCTTGAGTCCATCCAGAGAGAAGCATTCCATCAGGTTCCTTTTCTTCATCAAATTCGTCTCTGTCAGAAAAGAAATGTACACAGAATTTAGTAGGTAGCTCATCATAGTCAGACCAAAATTTACCCAGAAGGCAGGCAAATTTTTTTTCCAATTTACTATTAAAATTTAAAAGCAAGAGGTTGATTAAACAATCCATACACATTATATAGGAAACTTATGCTTTCGTTCTTTCCTTTCTTTCTTCTTTTTTTGTTTTTGTTTGGATAAGTGGATAGGAAGCTTATACTCAAAGCATATATATAGGGCAAAGAAAAACCTGTGCTTGATATTAAAATTGCAAGTAAGTTCCTGTTTTAGATCCTCAACTGTGACCATAGTCCCACTAGTAATCGGCGAAGGAAGCTCAGATAGCACCTGAGATTTAAATTAAAATGGAAAGTAAAAAGAGGAAAAAGACACATTCAGAACAGAATGACAAGTGATTATTAAACACAAAGAAAGAATATACCTTCTCAAGGTTTGCTGCATAGTTTGCTACCATGTCCTCATCAAGATCATCACCAACTTCATAAAGAAGTGCTGCCCCATGCATAATAAGTGGAAAGTACATCCCAAGCTTGGCCTTAACAATCTTTTCAACAAAGTCCCGCAACTTTGCACGGTTTGTATTGATCTCGAGCGTTAGTGGAGTCTATTTCAGTTGCATCACATGTGAGCATATTGCAATTATGACTAAAATGTCAACAAAAATAAATACTAAAGTTAGAGGGGGTAAAGAAAAACAAGAAAAGATTTAACATACCTCAGAACAAACATAGCAAGATTTGTTAGGTTCAAATGGTTCCACTGGCATCAGAAGCATCTTCCTCGTTGGATGCTCCAGACAATATGTCATCCTTTATAAACATCCCAATCAAATTATAGCAAACAAGCTACAAATATAGATTTGAAAAAGAAGAGGAAAAAAAAAAAAAAATACTTGGTTCATGCTATAACATTAACATCCAGAAATGGTGTCTCACCAACTTTTAACATGGCAAAGAGGAGATAAAAATTTCCATGCAAAAGATTGATTGTTGTCCTTCATAAGTTGTTAATTGTTAATCTCACAAATTCTTAACAATAGCATTTACTTTATCTTGGACTGACACTATTCCACTCACTTGAACAGAGAGAATCAGGGCCTTGCCCTTTAGCTCTAAGGGCAAACCAACCTAATTTTTTTTTTTGATAGTAATGTGAATTATATTAAAAACAGTGTAAGGCACCCCTGGGTACACACGCAGTATACAAGAAAGGCCAGTATTTTCCTCTTGCCCCTTGGTGCCAAACCCCACCTCAGAGCAAAGCAAAGACCACTCCACAGGAGAGAACGTAGGAACACTACCCAAATCCGAGGAAGAATGAGACGGACCGGGATCACCGCAAGCAAGCCAACCTAAATTATTCAAGTGGATGACCATGAATTTATCCAAAACAATTTTTTTTTTTTTTGATAAGTAATGTAATGCAATTATAAAAAAAAGTTTGTGGATAAATTCAGCATCTTCTTTTTCCTTTTATTAGTTGGGGGTTGTTCAAAAGTTAAAGCATTTTTTTGTTAAGCAAATATAGATTACAATGAATTCAGCTCCTAAATGTTCGTTAATGAATAAGGTAAAGAAGTCACCCTATGCAAATAACTGCAACTCATTAAGCAGGAATCGAAACAACCAAAAACTGGATGACCACTGCTTTCACTATCACAACGCTATGGAGAATACATAAATCTAGAAAATCAAAGGTAAAACATACTTCAAAAGGAAAACACATCAAATAGAAAGGAACAAAAAATGCGCACACCTATAATTGTTTGTATCATTTTGCAGCACCTTGATAGCCTCTATCACAATCAACCCAGCAATAATAGCATTTGTTGTTGCAACAGCATGAACAATATTACCAGCAATACCTTTAGCTTCAAAAAGGCTATGCAAAGGGATTCCAAAAGAAGAAGCCCTTATATTTGCAGCAGCAGTAACAAATTCCACAGCTAACTGATCATCTTTGTCAAAAGTCAGGTTTCCAATCTCCTGCTTACCCACAAAGAAGAATAAAAATAAATGAAACTTTTAACTTGGGTGTTGACATGGGAAAAATAAATCAAGTGGGCGAGAGCTTCATCCAAATACAGCAATAGTACAAGCCAACCTTCTCCCTTTTCATGAAAAATAGTTTCAAGGACTCCAGAAAGATTTTGCTATTTTCCATAAGGCTCCATATATCCTGCGGATTCTTCATGCCCAGAGATGCCATGGCAGATACGAGCAACGGATCATCTGCAGCACAAATTCCATTCTGTTGAGCCAGTCCTTCTGGCAGGACATCCCTACTATATATAGGTTTTGGTCTGTTACTGTTTTTCCATGTCCCTTCATTAGATAAAGCTGCTTCAATGTTGTAACCAAACACATGATCATATATTCTCCTTCCATACTGTTCAATGTCTTCATCTCTTCTACGTTCAAATACATCTTCTGTTTGTTCTGATGAGCTAGCAGCATCAGTTGAACGCACATTTAAATCATTCTCCTGATTCTTGTCTCCAAATAACTTTGCGAAAAGTAGGTCCTTTGCCCATACAATACAGTGAACAAACTGCAAAAATTAAACAAACATGTCAAAGCCTAGGACTTATGGAGCAGGAGTTTTTACCTGGAAAATGATCAAAGAATGAATCACTTAACCCTTGTGACATATGATCATTCACCTAATTAATAATGTAAGTCCTATAAGCTAGTAGAAACCATATGACATTCTTCATTTTGAACCGTTCAATCAGAATACAAACTGCATTTGCAGACAAGTATCTATTAAGATCTGGCATTCACGTTAACTTAGGAGCTGCAAGTTTAAGCTTCTGTGTCCTTTGTAAAAGGAAGTAAAATTTTATTCTTAAAGAGTATTCCTTTCACAATAGTGTTCTTGTTCCACAGGATGCCTCTTCATTGCAGCCTTGTGTTGCTTCAATATCCTCTTCATATCTTCTAGTTTTGCATTATTGAAATTCTCACTTAAATACTCATAAAATAATCAAATGCCAGCAGTAAGTACAGCTTCTACAAGCACTCAACTACAAATGAAGGCATGGCTTGGTGAAAAGGAATAAGTTCTTCACAGCTAACTACTTCCAAATAAAGGCTCCTATCTGCCAATAAATACAGCAGCAGTTACTCAAAAACCAAACAATAATGAACCAATAAACGTGTGAGATACCTTTGACGGAGTACTAGTAATAGTACAGACAGGATACGTTTTAGGAGCAGGTTTTGGCTGACACTCATAGCACTCAGTTCTTCCCTTCACATGTACGGTTACCTGCTTCCACAAATTAGTAAAAGAAGGAAAAATCAACCACAAGCAATAAAACAGCAGCAATTCATTACTCTTTAAATGGATTTCATGGAATAAATATCATACAATTGTTATAAAGAGAACCATCATAAAATAACAGATGCCATACATATATACATATGGATAAAGTGTAACCTTTCCAGATTGAAACATCTTTGGCAGAATAAACAAGAAATACGATTTGTGTGGATTGTGTGATCTAAGAAACCTACTTTGTGTATGCGTGTGCACAGACATACACAAAATACAATGATCATTGAAAGAGAAAAACATCATACAGGAAAAAAAAATTATAATAACTGAATCAAGTCCATATTACAGATCTGTTTTAGTGTTGTAATATTAATAACTTCTCACAAACAAGTATAAGACAGTAAATCACCTGCCCAAGGAAACCAGTTGTCCCACTTTCAACTAAAGGAACTTCAGCTGCCAAGCATAGGCGATTCACGTGTCGTCTTGCATCTAAGTTGTCAAGTCCGTTCAGAACAACATTAAATTGCTTGAAGAAGTCAACATTAAATTCAGGATCCTTGACATTTGCATGGTAGGGCGTAATGTTTATGTGAGGCTTAAATTTTAAAACAGCATCCCGGGCAACCTGGTTCAAAATTCTATGAGAAGATCATACAAAAGGAGGTACCTTCGCACGGAAAAAAATGCACTAGGTTGGAAATGTACTTACTTTGGCCTTGGACTGCCCAACATGTGATTGTCGGAATAAAAATTGTCTGTTGAGGTTACTCACTTCTATGGTATCCATGTCAATCTGCAAATTAACATTAATAAATGCATGTGAAAATTGTTACCAAAACAACAGTGCGTACCACCATATCTCCAGCTTAAAACTACAGAAACTTCAAAAAAAACAAAAATTATAGGCAACATAGATAAGCACCACGACCTCAGAAACTGCAGACAGAAAATAGCTCACTACTTAATCCAACAAGAATGATTAAATTAATAAATTATCCAGCAAGAAAGTGGTTAACAATATAACAAATCTCACATGTAATTGGCAAAATACATACACGCATATTGATACAAACAGGCATATATATGGCATCTGGGAACTGCTAACTCAAATCGATAGTTAATGTAGCAAAAGGTAGCAATACCACCCACATAGACCACATTAACTGCAAGTATACTATAATGCCCATATGATCAGGTAAGACAATCACATACCAAGGTTGACATTAGATTCAACACACAAAACCTTGAAATCCACCCAATACATCCCAGCCTAGGTTGACAAAATGAAATCAGCTCAACCAAAAAATAGGTTACCACATTATTAATCATCAAGAGGAATGGAACCACCAAAACCATTGGACACACATCCTCAAGTAACACATCCAGACAACAACTACTACCCACCACCAAAGTGGCTCAACTGCAACAACTAGTATCTCTAACTCCAAAACATGCTATTGCCATGAACATCACCCTGTGACCGCCACTTGCCAATACTTCCCGCAACTTTGACCACACTCCTCACAACCTCCACAAACAATACAACCACTAGGACAAAAGAACATCTCTACTTAACTCATTATCACCACCATATTAGGCTATTCATTATGATTAACGCATTAGTGACTCCTCAGGCCCTTTGCTTGAGACACCATGTCCACCAAAGCCAAGATCCAATTACCATCACTGCCCTTCTGATTGCTATTACTACCACCATTACAAATTTACAATGGCAACATCACTGCCACCCAGGGACGAAGGGATCGAGGGACGAGGGGAGACTGGGCTGCACTAAAAAATTTTAAGGGGACCACCACTAATAAAGTAACAAAAAATCCCTAATTTTTTTTTCTTTTTTTACAAATTTTTCCCCAAGCACCCTTTTCAAAAATAAAATAAAAAAAGGGATGCATCCCTGCTGCCACCATCTCCAACAATACTCATAACCACAACAGTGACCAACTTTCCCTCACTCACTGTTACACCTACAACTATGACTTCATAATTACTGGAACTTTCTCATTTCTCATTTCTCATCTCATTACTATGCAACCTTCTCCACCCCCAACATGTCCAACAATGACCAACCACAACCATAGAAGGAACATTTATCCTTGCACCACCTTTAGCATCCATCAGCACCAGCTCCTTACACAACTCATCAACCCTAGCACCCTATTAACCCACCACGGAAGCATGTCCCCCACAACATCGTATGATCCATTAATAGTTTCAAAATCTCATCATCAAAGGCAGTGGCGGATACAAAGGGGGACGGGCAGGATCGCATGCCCCTCCAAAATTTTTGTAATTTTTTTTAAGGGTATTTTTTTAGTTTTCTTAACCTTAACCCCTACTCCTCCTTCTCCCGCCCCTACTCTTCTTCTTTTGCCCCTCTTAATACAAATTCCAAGATCCACCACTGATTCACAGCCAACCTTACCACACCGCCCATCTACTATCTTTGTCACTTTATGGAAAAGAACCAAAAAAAAAAAAAAACAGTAAGAAAGGAATTCCCACCATGTCCAGCTAGAGGTTAAGAGACTTGAAATGAGAGGATCTCAAAATCCTAAGCTGAACAAAGGAGTCGGGACCCAGACTAACCAGTTGACTTCCAGCTATGCATAGCACCACAAATCAGTCGGTTCAACTGCCAAAACCTCACGACTAGGCTTTATTGGTCTATAACTACTACACCCAATCGAACTAGTAAGTAGTACAAAAGAATAAGCTACACAAATTGAACAAAACGGGAAATTCAAACTTATAAAAACTCTAAAAAACTAAATCATATATGATATAGCAAATAAAGGGGAAAATTATACGCATAAGAATTTTTTTCGCTTCTTGCGCTTGCATACAAGAGCAAACGAGGTACAAAGTCGCACACCAAAGAATTAAATTAATCTCTCTCTTTTTTATTCGTAAGTAATTAACTGAATTTCCGAACCTTATCTCATAAATTGCAATAAGCACCATAATAAAACCCTAAGCGACCACTAAACCCCACCTCCCCAAAGCAACCACGTAAACTTCAATCAACAAGCAAACGAGACGAAAACAGATAAATTAAACCCTAGAACCCCCCGCAAATCACAAGACCCAAGTAATAACCCCTCAGAATGCAATAAGCAAAACAAAAACTCACGATGTGTATGTCCGGAAAGCCAGAGAGCGCGAGAGTCTTGAGAAGCTCGCAGCCGATACCACCCGCCCCCACCATAAGCACCTTCGCGCCCTACAAACCCCAAAACCCCCCCCAAAAAAAACCACCAAAAACAACTTCAATTCGAGCACCGAGAGTGCTCAATAACCAAAGCCAAGTAGGGTTTTGGAGAAGAAACGAAAATAAAAATTCTAGGGCTTACCTTTATCGCCGTTAACTGTTGCTGAGAAGCCATTGGAGAACAACAACAAAGAGAAGAAGAAGAGCGAGTTCGAAATTGGAATATGAAATAGTGATGTTAATTTATATATCATAAGAGAGAGAGAGAGAGAGAGAGAGAGAGAGAAAGAGAAATAGGGGTTGTGGGGAATCGAAAGCGTGACGTGAGAGAAGGGGGGGTGGAGGAGGTGGAGGTGGTGGTGGGCTTCGTGGAAAGAGGAGCTAAAAGGCTAAGAGGAGGCGCCAAAAAGAGAAAAAAGAGAGCAAAAAGTGAAGCATGGCTCTCTCTCTCTCTCCCCCGTCTTTCAACCCAAATACAAATCTCTCTCTCTCTCTCTCTGAGTGGTCTGCGGTGATTTTTGCGAGCGAATCAGGTCGTCATCGTATTATAACAAATCTTTCCTTTATTGGATTACTATTTCCTCAATATTTATATTTATATCAATTCTTAACAAATATTTATAATTTTGACCCATGTTTAAGTCGTTTCTAATGCCAGTAACTTTTTTTTTAAAAAAAAAAAAAACTTAAAATATGTGCAAAATAAATGTAATAAATATGTATGAAATGTTCAGATAATTTGATTGACAGAACCTGATGATGTATTTTGGTACTTTTTGTTGTCATTGCTGCTACTGCTCTAAGTTGTGTTTGGCAAACCCTTTTGCCTTTGTAACCATAGCCAACATGAATTGATATGGAATAAAGTTTTTGTATTTTTTGTAGTTTTTTTTTTAATAATATAATATAAAAAGTGATAAAAAAACAAATGAGAATGTTTTTATGTTATTTTTTTGGAAAAATTGTGCGTGAATAATGTTAAGGAGATGAAATGGTTTGCCAAACATTAACAGAATGACAAAAATTTTCTTTAAATCAGTCTGAAAGAAATATTCTTTGACCTATTTAAAATATTGTCATGTGTCTATAAACATTTAAAAGGTACATTAAATTTTTAATGTTATTAACAGTAGTTTACTAACTTAGACTAAATTTAATATGTCTTTTAAATATTTATAGACACGTGTCACTATTTTAAATGGGTTGAAAAATATTTATTCCATAGAAGAAATTTCTGTCCCTAACAGAAAGTATCAGGTTCATAACATTACTCTTTTTTTATATGGTAACTAAAGAAAATATTTTGAATTTTACAGCTTTTACTACAATCTCTTTTAAATTGATGTGATAATTCATGTGTCGTGTTAGACAAAATCAAATTTAATTATTTAATAACTAATTTAATAAAAATTACATAAAACGTGACAATTTAAGTCACTTATGTGTGGCTAACAAAAAGTTCTTTTAGATGTTAATTAATATAGGCCTTTTTCTATTATATTTAATTACGGTCAAATTTTAAGATTTATTGATATAGATATTGTTATACCACATGGATAAATTGTAAATGTCACGTACTAAATGGTAATATAATTGCTTTGTAATTATATTACCATTTAATATAATTAGTCGCTCTCTTGTATACTCTCAATGTACTAAGGTTGCGCCTCTATGCGCTTTTGATAAATATATCTTTAGTTATCAAAAAAAAAAAAAAAAAATTGCTTTGTAAATCTGACTTACAAAAGGTTAAAGGATACAATGGTCATTTTAACAATTATTTGGAGGTATGGATTGCAATTTTCTAAAATTTTATGGACCACAGTTGAAATTTTATATATTCTTGTGAAGAATAAAATATGCGTTTGTCCTTGACTTAAATACCAATTTTAATATGGAAGACGTATAACTTCTTCTCTTTTTTTAAAAAAATCTTTAATTTAACTACCCAATTTATGATATTATAGCGGCAATTAATGCCTCTTCATTAGTCAACCAATTACAACCACCCCCTTCCCCCCATGGATATCAATCCACGTCACTTTAGTCCTTGGTGATTCGGACAGGTTCCCTTGTTTACGACGCAATTTAGGCCGTCCCATTAAGAAGGGCGTCATGAATTTCATCTGTTTAGATAAGTGGGCCTTATATGTAGACAAATTCCCGTTACGGGAATACCCAAATGACTTATAATTTGGACACCCAATTGGAGGGTTATTTATTATGCAATAATGCAATGCCATTATAGCTATTTTTATATGTATTGTATAAAAATCAAACAATAATTAAATGTAGGTATATATGTTTATCTATGTTTTTTGGAATGGGCTTTTTGTTTTTTTTGTTTGAAAAGAAAAATAAATAAATAAAAGGAAATAATGTCATGAAAGAAAAAAGGTATTTTCTTCTTTTGGGTCCGTCATATGGGCTACACGTTACATCTTCTAAAATCTCCCTTTTTAATCTTTTTTGACCATCCGGATTTGAATCTTAAAAGTTAATCTTGCAGGATTTTGCTGCTTTACACCTAAATAAATCCAATACCTTTAGGCTTTAGGTATATATAGTGATTCAATTTTAGAAAGACCTTATAGTGTATTCTCTTTTCTTTTCTTTTTTTTCTTTTAGTTTAAATAGAAAAAACAAAAAGGTTGGAGCATCTACTTCGGGTTCTTCAAACGCTATTTTTTATTTCAAAATTTGAATAGAGAAATGCTATACACATTCATATTCTCATATTTTTAAGTGCATATTATTTGGTGTAGTAGTTAAAATTGTTATTGGATCTAACATCTAATAACGATTTATCCAAAATTTAATAGTGATTTAAACTATCACGTCATGAAACGTACACTTAAAAGGTGCAGTGGCGGAGCCACTTGAGGCAAGGCACCCCCAAAGCTTTTTAAAAAGAATTTTTTTTTTTTGCTTTTTTCCTACCCAAGTTCCACACGGCACTCAAATAAAAAAAAGAAAAAAAAAAAATTTTCCTACTTACACAAGTTACCACTCGGTTCCTTTAAAAAAAATTTAGTGGCACCCTAATATCAATTGTCTGGCTCTGCCACTGAAAATGTGTGAAATGTGAATTACTTATCTTTTGAAGAACCGCACCTTAAAATCACCTCACATTTGTTTCTTTCGCATCCTTGTTTTAAAGAAAATGCTACAATAATCCTTTGTATATAAAAGATTGTGCAGATTCTTCATCTTTTATTTTATTTATTTTTCTCTATTTAAGCTTAATCAAAAACTCTCCCCATTCTCATCTCTCTCCAAATGCTTAAAAAGCTTGCATATTTTAATGAAATAAAGAATAAAGTAAATATTTTAATGAAAAATTACAGTTACACCCTTTACCTACCGGTCAATTTGCATTATTCTCTAAATCTTTCAATTTGATTAATATACCATACTAATTTACCATTGGGCCATTGGAGTTGTAGTGTCCCTCTTCTGCCCCCAAAATCACAAAAATTCAAGAAAAGCTTTTATTTTTTTATTATTATTTTTTTAAAAAAAAATCATAATAAACCAAAGTGATACAATATATATATATATATATATATATATATATATATTATGCATGGTATTTTTATCATTTGTGTGTTAACTTGGATTAGTGGGTGGGGTCAAGATGATCGACTTGCGGTCAATCTATTACGACCCATTTACTTAAACGAATAAAACCGTTTAACCCTAACATAACTCATTGAAGTAAGGTGCTAGCATGGTTTGTCTTACATTTGGATAGAAAATTTCTCCAAATTGAATTAAAATAATTTTCTCAAACTCAATATATAAAACTATCATATGATTTTAATTAACATGCGAGAATAACTTAATTTTTTAATTAGCATGTGAGATTAAAAAAAACATATGTTTTTCACATGGTCAAAAGAAACATAATGGTTTTATAAAAAAAATAATTAGTATAAATAATTTGTTCATATTTTTCTTATATTCTCTTACAAATTTAATACATAAACTATTAGATTTGTGGAGTGCACAATTGATTAATATAGGGTTTACGTTACAAATTTAATAGTTAATTTGTAAGATGAGAGTTAAAAAAAAAAATATATATATATATATAGACAAAATATTTACACTAATAATTTTTCTTTTATAAATTAAGTTTGAAGAAATGTTTGTCATGTATATTATTCAAAATCCAATGCTAAGATTACTCCTTAATTCGGGATAGGAGCACACTAGTTTGAACAACCAAACACCCAGAAGACTAATGGAACCCGAGAAGCACCTACTTCCTTGAGCTATTAGTTGACCAAATAATTAATGACTTTTCTTTTATTTCTTTAAATAACTTATATGAAAAATAATATTTAAAATATGTCACATCAATTAATATAAAATAAATATAATAAATGAATATAAAAGAGTAGATAGTGAATACGGTTTGTGCAACAAATGAATAAAAAATAATAAAACATTTATCTCTTCCTACTTATTCTTTGAAAAATGTTAGAAAAAGACTAAAGAAATTGGGTTAAATACCTTTTGATTTAATGCATTTATTTTTACTCGTCTTTATTTTAATTCGTATCAATAATGGTACTTATATTATTAATTAAAATGGAGCTAACATTTCCGTCCAACTTTTGTCCAAAAAACTGACGAAAGTCCACGTCAACCCAATAAAAAGCTAACACGTGGGAATGAGTAGTATTCAACATTTTAAAAAATAATTAAAAATGAAAAAACAATTAATAACTAAAAAATCAAAACATTAAAAAAAAAAAAAAAAAAAAGGAGTGTTTGGAGCCTGGAGCCACCCTTGGGGGTGGTTTTGGCCACTCCCTACGACTGGTCTAGGGGTGGCCGAACCACCCCATTGCCCTTGGGGGTGCTCCGACCACCCCAAAAGGCCTAAAAAAAAAAATAAGGATTTGGTTTTTTGGGGCGGCTGAACCACTCCTAAGAGCCATGGGGTTGGTTCGACCACCCCAGACCAACCATAGGGGGTTGCCGAAACCACCCTTGGGCAAATGGGGGTGGTAGTCTATGCGGGTGGTTTCGGTTTTTGGAAGTGGCCGACCCATAGGGGTGGTTCGGCCACCTCCTAGTTGGCCATGAGGTGGTTTCAACCATCAATTTCTTCTTATTTTTTAAGTTTTTAAGTTATTAATTATTTGATTTTTTTATTTTTAATACTATTCCTCGTGTCAACTCTTTATTGGGCTAACATGGGCTTTTGTAAGTTTTTTTTGGACGAAAGTGTTAACTCCATTTTAATCAATAATAAAAGTATCATTTATGATACGAATTGAAACTTAAGTGATTAAAAATAAAGATGTTAACTTTATTTTTGTAAAAGAATATTTAAACAGAATAATGAAAATTGTTAGTTAAAATGGTGAGACTGCAAAAATATGATTTTTTAATTATTTTAGGGAGTAAAATTTAATGAAACCGATAATAATGCTCTTATATATAATAAAACAAAATACTCATCATATTAATGGCCCTTTATATTTTACTCTATATTTTCATTTTCCTTGAATGGAGAGGAGAGGACGGTGATAAACACCAAAGACTTTTCAGCGCCGCCTTTTCAATCCCCGTCGGTCAGAAAAACCACCAATCAAGCTCCTCCGCCACGAGCTGACTCACACTCTAAACGCGTCTGAGCGTTAAACACACAATTTTCTTCCTCTCTCTCTCTCTCTCTCTCTTGGCTTTACTCTCTATTCTGAGCACCAACAAAGAAATAGTTACAGGGTCTCGACACGACGTCGTTTATTCTCTCTCTCCCTCTATGACTGCGTTTTAGAGAGAGAGAGGGAAAGCGAGCCCTCTCAGACTGCGAAGCAAATGTGAGCCAAAATTCTCGCTCCAATCGAAGCTTCAATTGCTAAATTTAGGGTTTTTCTCTCAGTCTCAACTTTCTATTTTTTAAATGTTTAGGTCACAAAAATAATTAAGTAACGCACTCTTTCTCTTTGCTCAGCTTATTCTCGAATTTGGCGAGTCATGGAGCCAGCAATTGAAGTGCTGCCGAGTAATCACGCCACTCTGAATGGTATACTCTCTCTCTCTCTCTCTCTCTGCATGGCTTAATTTCTTCTGCTTATTTGCATTTACGTAAATTTGGACCTGTTAATCAATGTTTATTTAGGTTAGTTGTTTGGCTTGTACAGTGCGTGGAGTTAGATATAATTATTATGTTTTACATTGCTTTGGGGGTAAAGTTTTCTGAATATACTGACTGCTTAAGCATTATGGTCAAATAGTGACAGTTTGGTTTTTAGAACAATGTGAAATTGCAGGCCAAACGCTAGTTTTTAAACAAAATTGCTAAATGCACTTGAAAAAAATGGCAAAAAATCTACGTTTTTATGCATTAAGCAAGGGTGTGCATTTTAAACGCGTACAATTTTAAGGGCTGAACTGCATTTTCGCTTGCGTTTATCAATTTTACCGAACGCTTAATTGCATTCTAAAACAAATTACATTTTCATTAATTGCGTTTTGAAATTGCTATTTTTTAAACCGCACATTTTGAAACTGCTAAACTAAACAAACACTTAGATTAAAATATATTAAGGAATTAGTTTTGTTGAAGAATATATATATATTTTGCAGTCTTCCACATTGTTTTGTTTCAATTACAATGACATTTATTGAATTTGAGAATTACTCAATATTTGGATTTTGAACTTGTTTTGAAAGGGAGCACTTATGGTTTTCGTACATTATAATTTCCCCCCTCTCCCCCCCGGCACTAGTAGTTTTCCGAAGTTATAATCTGCCCCGAAAAAAGCCAGATGATTTTTGACATTTAAACTTAGGAGTCACTGATTTTGATTTGTTATTTTTGTACATGTGATAGTTCAAACAATACAATCTGCATCGAGACCAGCCTTTTATTACCAAAGGGCACATAAAAGAGTGAAGTTATCTGGTAACAGAAAAGATTCTGATGGCACAACCTTCTCCACAAGTGTGCCTAATGATATTGAAGAGAAGAAACCAAAGACCTCTCCGGACGTTATTGATTACTGTGATCCATTTGCTATCCCTAACATGCTGGAAAGGTTAGACTCTGGTAAATATGGAAGTGTTACAAAAGAGATGGAAGACCTCTTCGCTCAAAACATGCAGATTCTGAACCCATATTTTGCAAAGTATCCCATGCTTTTCAATACATTCTTGCAAGCAGAAAAGAACCAGAGTGAAGAGGTTTTGAAAGAAGCTACTCGTTTGTCGGATAATAATGTCATTGATTTGGAGGATGACCGTGTTGTTGATAATGCCCTAGCAGTATCACACCCTGTTGTAGTTATTGACTCGGATGAGGAAGACAATGGAAATCAGAGTCATTTTGTTCCTTTTCAGGAGGTTGTCTTGCCAAGACCCGCTGGACAATTTCTCATGAAGGACTTTTTGGTAAGTCTGCCCTGCATTTGTAATCATGGAGTCGCATGCTTAAGGATGCAGACATGAATATAATGACACACACAGACACACAATGGCACACTACAAGCACTCAATTCAATTTTGATCCTTTATTTAATCCAATTCTCAGAAATTTTTGTTACTTTGAAAATTTGGTTGCTACTGAAGTTCTGCAAATGAAACTATTATGATTAAAAATTTAATATTTATTTCTTTGAATATAGAAAAGGCTGATTGGAGCAAGGATATTAGAACTAAGCCTTAGGCTAGTTCATCATGTTTTTGCAAAAAGTAGAAACAGAATATAAGTACTTATGGATACATATGTTTATAAAAAGTCAATGTTTTTGCAATTTATGCTTTCTTCACCACGCTTCTTCATTTTTCAATATAATAAGTGGATTTACTAGAATTGGGTTGCAGCATCTCAAATGCATGAGATTGTGATTTATTTTAGCTTTCTTCAAGTATTAATTGATTAGTCTAATTAATTTACTTTATAAAAAAAATTGACGATTCTAATTAATTTATAATATAGTTGTAAGCTGGTCGATTTCTTTCACTATGTGGTTGAAATATAGTGACTAAGCCCAAAAGCAGTTTACGCTCTTTATTAGTGATTACACTTGTTGTAGTTGTTGAATATTTTTTTAACATGCGCACATATTATCTAGCATGAGATGGTATGATGCAATAAGTTTTTGTATCGGTGAAGTTTATACATACAATATGTAACAAAGCTGATGTATCTAGCCTTTGCATTTCCTTATCGCGACGAGCCGCTCATTTGGGATTTTTCAATGTGTCATCTCTGATGTTGCGGCATCCATCATGGTTTGTTTTGGGTTGGATTAGTGCACATATCTGCTCAAGCATGACCTCCAGGCCCAGTAGCAGACTAAAGATACATTTGCAACCATGAGCTGAAGTCCAATGTATTATTTCCTGTTCATCTATGTGAAGTCTACTAGTCAATCTTGACTTTATGTCTTTGTTCAGTCGATGCAAATCTGTTCTTGGCTTTCATCCTGATCGTAGCTTATATTCAGACCATTTCAATCCAAGAATAATTTAATAACCAGTGTTACACCGTGAATTTGGTATGTGTGTGTGTGTGTGTGTGTGTGTTTGAGTGTGTTAATGATCTAGTTCTGTTTCCTTTTTTCTTTCTCCTTATGTTTCTTTTTGGTAAGTATTTTTCCTTGTGGTTTCTTTTCTTAGTTTATTTGATTATGTAAGTAATGATATGATTTGTTTTTTAGTTGATTGCATAAATTTCATTTCATCCCATCTCCAATATATTGGGTGTTATCCAGTTGTTAGCATATGCAAATTTAATAGTCAGAATCCTCAGTATAACATGATATATCCTTTTCTTATGAAAAGACGGAATGTTTTTTGTTTTCAGAATTTCAGAATTTGTGTAATTGTTCTGATAACATTTTTATCTTATCCTTCCAATTATTTGTAGGATTTAAATGTTTCATATAGTCAATCTGCAAAGGGTGGAGCTCAACATAGTCACTCTGCAAAGGGGGGAGCTCAACACGGTCACTCTGCAAAGGGTGGAGCTCAACAAGCAGAAGCAAGTGGTGAACCTGAAATCAAGAAAGAAAAAGGTGTTTATGTTGGCATAGAAGAGGAAGATGATCATCGGAATGGTACTGAAGATGATGGTCTGGGAGATATTTGGAAGGAGATGACAATGGCATTAGAATGTTCAAAGGTATTATAAGTATACTCATTGTCATTTGTCAGTAAGAGTGACATGGTTTTTCATTATTATTGTATTCATTAGGTTTTAGTTTTCTCCAAAATGAGACGGATCTAGCTTGTTTATCCTCTCCTTTGTGTGGATTGTGCCAGAACTCTTTCCTTCAATGTCTTGGTAACAGCTTGGTATATATTTCATAAAGTTTTTGGGATTGTTGAATTGTAGAACTTGGTAGTTAAGTATGAAGTTGGATTTTGGGTATACTATTGATGCTTGTTAGGGATGCTTACATGGATTTGCTAGTGACTTGCTATTCTGTTTGGATCGTGAATTGCGATTAGCATGTTTCACAAAAACCAGTTGGAAATTTAGGAGAAAAGTGGTGGATTAAATGTTAATGACAAGATTTTCAGGTTGGTGTAGACTAAGGAAGATGATTTGGCCAATGTATCTTGCAAAATATCTTTCTGCAGAGAAGTCATTGCCAGTTGTTTCTGCTAGATGAAATGTCATTACTGTAGCTAAAACTGTATTTTACTTGCTGGTAGTTTAAACACACTTTAAGTTCTTTTCTTTGTTTGAACCTTATTTCCTGTCCTTTTCTTAGTTATCTTTTTATAGCAAGTTTTCAAGTTTTTCGTATTATATGTTTATATTCTGGTTCTTAAAATTATAAGTTTTATTATGTAATTTTGGAATGAACACTTAACTACAAAGTTCTGCTCATTATTATGCTGGAATTTTACTCATAACCAAATCCTGAAAATCTATTTCCAATGTTAGCTGTATGTTAAATTACTGAAAAATCAGAAAATGGTCACATCGTTGTCTAACCTTGTAAAAGACTGGTGAAATATATATATATATATATATGTGCGTGTGTGCGTGTGTGAAATAGTAATGTAAATGAGTTTACATTATTGAGCATGATATTAATTTTAATCTTATTCTGCTTTCATAGGATGTTCTTGAAGATCCTTCGTCTGATGAACAAGTGAGAGGAGGGGAGGATTGTGATCATTCTTTTGTCTTAAAGGACGATATTGGATATGTTTGTCGCATATGTGGGGTCATCGACAGAGGGATTGAGACCATATTTGAGTTCCAGTACAATAAGGTGAGGTTTTCTGTTGGTGCATTTATTCAATTTTCTTATTACTGTACTCCTTTAACTTTCTAATTTGTCAGCATGGAATTGCACTATTTGCATAGAACTAAAATGGCTATTGGGCATTCCAACTGATGGGCCCTTTTTTTTGTTGGCATTTAATGTTTAAATACTTGAATTGTAGTTGCTGTTATTTTTATGATAGAAGTTCTCTTTAATAGGGGGTTTCTCTTGTATACTTACTGTATACTAGGGTTGTCCTTTATGCGCTTTCTAATAAAATTGAATTTCTTATTAAAAAACAAGTTATGATGTAAGTTAATCCATTCATTGATGCTCAATAAATAAATCTGGGCATATAACCTCAAGGGGTCTCAATTTGCGTGGGATCACGCCTCATAAATGGAGATCATTAGTTCGAATCTCTTGTTCCCCTTACCTTGGGGCCAATTACTTATTAAAAAAGATAGTAAATCTGGCCATATCGGTTATGGAATTAAAGTCATCAGCAAATGGATATGCTTGAACCCATATTGGGAAACTTTGATGCCTTATTAACAAGTTGTCTTCTTTTCATTACTTTCCTTTTCATTCCAGGTCAAAAGGAGTACCCGAACTTACATGTCTGATTCTCGGAATGCTAAAGACAGAGAGTCATCTGAGATGGCTGGATTTAAATTTTCTGAAGATGATGAGGTGGTAAATGAAATTTCTGCCCATCCAAGGCACACCAAGCAAATGAAACCTCATCAAGTGGAGGGTTTCAATTTTCTTGTCAGGAACTTGGTAGGTGATAATCCTGGGGGCTGTATCTTGGCCCATGCTCCTGGATCGGGAAAGACATTTATGATAATCAGTTTTGTGCAAAGTTTCCTGGGAAAGTATCCACATGCTAGACCACTAGTGGTGCTTCCTAAAGGAATCTTGACAACATGGAAAAAGGAGTTCCAACGATGGCAAGTAGAGGATATTCCACTGTATGATTTTTATGCTGTCAAAGCAGATAATCGACCTCAGCAACTGGAGGTGTTGAAACAGTGGGTAGAGCATAAGAGTATCCTTTTCTTAGGGTACAAACAATTCTCTACAATTATTTGTGATGATGGATCCAGCACCATCTCTGCTTCATGTCAAGAGATACTTCTCAAGGCTCCTTCAATTCTTGTTCTGGACGAAGGGCACACTCCTAGAAATGAGAACACTGATGTGTTGCAGTCTCTTGCAAAAGTACAGACACCTAGAAAAGTTGTACTTTCAGGAACGCTTTATCAAAATCATGTCAAAGAGGTGTTCAATATTTTGAATCTTGTCCGACCAAAGTTTTTGGCGTTGGAAACCTCTCGAGCTGTTGTCAAGCGCATAATGAGTAGAGTAGATATACCGGGTCTGAAAAGGCAGTTCTATGACTTGGTTGAACACACTTTACAGAAGGACAAAGATTTTAGAAGGAAAGTTGCTGTCATACAAGATTTGCGTGAGATGACCAGCAAGGTCCTTCACTATTATAAAGGGGACTTCCTGGATGAGCTTCCTGGTCTTGTTGATTTCACTGTAGTACTGAACCTTAGTTCCAAACAGAAGCATGAAGCTGAGAAATTAAAAAAGTTGGCGAGGAAGTTTAAGATAAGTTCTGTTGGTAGTGCTGTCTATCTTCACCCAAAACTGAATTCTGTCCCTGAGAATCATGCCCTTGCTGATCATATTGTGGATGAGATGTTAGAGAAATTAGATGTCAAAGATGGAGTGAAGGCGAAATTCTTTCTTAATATGCTTAATCTGTGCGAGTCAGCTGGAGAGAAGCTGCTGGTTTTCAGTCAGTACCTCTTGCCCTTGAAATTTCTAGAGAGATTAGCAATGAAGATGAAGGGTTGGAGTCCTGGAAGAGAAATCTTTGTGATTTCAGGTGAATCAAGTTCTCAACATCGTGAATGGTCCATGGATCAGTTCAACAATTCTTCTGTTGCTAAAGTCTTCTTTGGCTCGATCAAGGCGTGTGGGGAGGGTATATCTTTGGTTGGTGCATCCCGCATAATAATTCTCGATGTTCATCTTAATCCGTCAGTGACTCGCCAAGCAATAGGTCGTGCATTTCGACCGGGGCAAACAAAGAGGGTGTTTGCATATAGATTGGTAGCTGCTGATTCACCTGAAGATGTAGATCACCACACTTGCTTCAAGAAGGAATTAATTTCAAAGATGTGGTTTGAGTGGAATCAGTACTGTGGTTATCGAGATTTTGAAGTGGAGACTGTCGACGTGAAAGAGTGCGGCGATCTTTTCTTGGAAAGTCCACTGTTAGGAGAAGATGTAAAGGTTCTGTACAGAAGGTTAGTACTTGGTATGCAAATTCATCATCATCAACTGTCATGATCTATATATTAAAATTTAACTGTTCTGCACTAATTTTTATTCTGTATATTTTTTTTAGGTAGTTCCTAGCATCATTCTAGTGCTGAGCAATGGAGTTGGCTGAAGTATTCTCAATTCTATGCGGCTGAGTGAGAATCTCATTTGTTCATGCATAGTTATGTATCCTGGTTCGGGAACGGCAGGATGCTTTTTCTCCAAAGCAACAACAGTTTTGTAAATCCATTTTGGACTGCTTTTCCCGACTTTTCTTGTATAGCATACCTCATCCAATCAGAATGCTTAATGGCGGGTGGGTGAAAATTTCTTGTTACTTGGGTGAATTTTAACTTACCATTAGGACCACTCGTTAATTCGGGTTCATGGGTCAGTTCGTTTCTTTATTGAGTTATGGCTATACGGTTATATGGGTTGACCCGAACATAACCCATTTAATTAATCCTAATACAATCTGTTTAACTAAACGGGTGACATAACACGAGGCTAATGCTGCTTAGGAGAAGTATTATTTCTAGAATTCATTCGGAAATAGTGTTGCTCTTATAACTATTTTAATCAATAAATTGTGTTAGGTTGAAACGAACACCATATTTTTAGATATAAAGGGAAAATTATAGTTTACCCCTTTAAAGTGGATAGCGTTTTTCAATTCAATTACTAAAGTTTTAATTTTTGCAATTCACCTCCACAAAGTTTTTTAAATTCGATCAATATTATCTCAAAAATTCCATATTACCCCTATTTTTTATTTTTTATTTTTTTAAAAAAAACAAAACAAATTTGGGGGTGCAAAAATGGCTAGATAGCCAAAGGGGTGGCTATGGCTACCCCGAATTTTTTTAAAATTTTTTATAAAAAAATAAAAAATTATGGGCAATATGAGAAGTTTTGGATACAATTTGTCAAATTGCAAAAATTTGGAACTTTGAGGGGTGGATTGCAAAAATTGAAACTTTGGTGTTGAAATAGAAAAACGATGTCAACTTTAAGGGGATAAACTGTAATTTTTCCAGATATAAATGGGTTGAGTTGACACAAATGTTTGATTAATACAGTTTTATATTTTATAAACATAAAATTATATTAATTATACACATCCATAATTAGATACATGACAATATCAATTTGATAAATGGTATCCATAATCATAATTAATAATTAATTTGTAATTTAATTATACGCCTTAAGTGAGTTGATACGAATTTAACTCGTTTATTAGTAGTGTCTAATTGGATTGACCTATTATGACCTCAATCTTATTACACTAAACCTTAACTCTCTATTTTGGCTCTTTTATTATGATTTTAACTTACAACAAGGGGATTCCATCACTTCAGGAAGGTTGAAACTTGAAAGGGTGCTGAGAAGAATACCCTAAATTAATGTGTCATCTGTGTCCTTAATTAATGGGTTCAGACCATGATATTTTCAAACTTTTTCCAATATAATTTATTAGTGGGGAAGATGGAGACAATTAGAATGCAATCCCTTTATCAACTTAACAGTATTTCTGTCATAGCAATCATCTTCCACTTCTATTAGCCGGTATGGGCTTGGAATAGAAATAAAATAGAGAACGTATATTTAGCATAAAATGAGGTAATATTATCTTAATATTAAAATTGAAGAACAATATTTACAATATTACCCTTCCTTTTACATTAAATAAATACCTTCAATTTCAAATGAAGCTTCTAAATAGATTTTAAGAGTAATGCTATTTATTAAACTGATATACGATTGTTAAATGACTGAGAGTCTGAGATGATATGACAGTAAAAATTATGTTTTTTTTTTTTAATATATATTAGTGTTAATTCAATGACTAATTTTCACTGTTACGTCATCAAATTATATGACAGTAATATAACAACTTTTTTTTTTTTTTGACATGTCCACACAAGGGAAGGGAGAGGAAGGATTCGAACTACCGACGTTCACTTCATTAGGCGTGGTCCAAGCCGATTGAGCTACCCCTTAGGGATAGTAATATAACAGCCTACTAAAATAATATTGTTCTTAAAGAAAATTGGTTAATCTCTACGCAAAGCTCCTATATTAATTTTTAAAAATGCATACAAGAATTACGTGCTTTTAGAATAGATGCATGTCAATTTAATAGTTGGGGAAACTTTGTCCTCATTTGATTATCCAAAATCTTTTCTTTTTTTTTTTTGAAAAAAAAAATTCTGCATGTTTTAATGAAACAAGCAAACAAATTAGTAGAAAAAATAATTCTCCTCAATATTGGACCATATGAACATATGGGCCTCATCATCAGATAAATATATGGGCTTCTCTTTTTCCAATGGGCCGGGTCTATATTAGATGTATGCAGTACTCACGGGAAGAATATATTTTCAGACACCCACAAACACGCTGTACGTGGGAGTGAGGGAGCTGAAGAGACTCGCTTCACAAAAAGAGAGAAAAGAGAGCAGATTCTATGTTTCTAACGGAAAAGAGCTAAACTTTGGGCATAACACGAAGAGAAGAAGCGAAGGAAAGCATGAATATGTATTAACAAAATCACAAGTGTTTAAGAAAATGTTATAATCGCTTGCTTGTTCCGAAAGAAAGTGTTTGTATTTGGGTTTTGCTTTGTTGGATTTAGTGAACGGTGAAGTATGGCGCCAGAGACGAACTTGTTAGGAAATTAATTATATTTTCCAAGACCCGTGAGATGCGAAAAATAATAAGAAAGCGGAATAACAAAGATAAACAATCACACACGACACAAAGATTTAAGTGGTTCAGCTTAATAAGCCTACATCCACTGGCGGAGACAACCCAGAGAAATTCATTATCAAAAGATGAGTACAAGAGACTAACAGGGCGAGAAAACCACTCAAATCCAAAGCCCCAAATACACCCAATTCTCACTTTACCCAAAGGAGAATAATAACAAAAGGGAAAAACAACCTCTCTCTTTTTCTTGCTCCCACCTTTTTTTTTTCTCTCAATTGTTTTTGGCACACAAAAACACAAAGAGCTCATGCCTTTATATACTTAGACAAAGTCGGTGCTTTCAAAGACCCAATACAACACGTATTGAAGAGATTTCCAAGAGCCAAGAGAAGACCCAATCGTGTAGGACAAAGACTCAAACTCCAACTATGAAAAGGGAACTCCAAACCTTGTATAACACAACAAAACCTCTTGGGTCCCACCCCTAGATTCAAGGCACACGTTCCCAACAATCTCCCACTTGACTTGAATCCTACCAATTCGCAACATAGTGAATCTCCTCTGGATGTCTCCTCCGCCTATCTTCAAGTTCGAAGACCAACTGAAGCTGCACACAACTTTAGTTTCTCAATAGTTACTCCTTTTGTCAACATGTCTGCCGAATTCTCAGTTCCACGAATCTTCTCAAGTAGCAATTGTTCACTTTCAAGAAGAGATCGAATGAAGTGATACCTCAACTGTATATGCTTTGTTCTTGAATGATATGCTGGGTTCTTCGCAAGAAAAATGGCACTCTGACTATCACTGTGTAGAACGCCCTTCTCATTCTTCTTTCCCAACTCATCCAAAAAACCTTGTAGCCAAACCATCTCCTTTCCAGCTTCTGTCACGGCCACATACTCCACCTCTGTAGTGGAAAGGGCTACAATTTTCTGTAACCTTGAGGTCCAACACACAGCAGTACCTCCTAGAGTATATACAAACCCTGTAGTACTTTTCCTGCTATCAACATCACCCGCTAGATCAGCGTCCACGTAGCCCTGCAGCTTCAATTCTGCACCTGTAAAGCAAAGGGACGTATCTGAATTTCCTCTCAGATATCGCAAAATCCACTTGAGTGCCTCCCAATGCTGCTTCCTTGGATTACTCATGTACTTGCTCACAACTCCCACTGCATGTGCAATATCCGGTCTAGTACAGACCATTGCATACATCATGCTTCCAATAGCTGAGGCATAAGGTACCTTGCTCATATATGCTTTCTTTTGATCCGTCTTTGGTGACTGATCCTTGGTTAGTCTAAAGTGACTCCCCAAGGGTGTGCTCATTGACTTAGCTTCATTCGTGCTAAATCTGCTGAGAATCTTCTTCATATATTCTGTCTGTGAAATCTTCAGTGTACTATTGGCTCTGTCCCTGATGATTCTCATCCCAAGGATTTGTTTAGCAGCACCCAAATCCTTCATTGCAAACTGCTTTAACAGCTGGTTCTTCAACTTGTTGATGTCTTCCATACTGGCCCCTGCAATGAGCATATCATCTACGTACAGAAGTAGAATAATGTAAGAGTTCTTAAGACTCTTGACATAGCAGCAATGATCTGCATTGCATCTCGTGAACCCAGTACTGCACATGAAACTATCAAACTTCTTGTACCATTGTCTTGGAGCTTGTTTCAGGCCATACAAGCTTTTTCTCAGTTTGCACACTAAACTCTCATTTCCCTGCACTGCGAATCCCTGTGGCTGCTGCATATAAATTTCTTCCTCCAACTCACCATGAAGGAACGCAGTCTTCACATCTAACTGCTCTAGATGTAGGTCCTCCGCCGCCACAATGCTCAGCACAATTCTGATGGTTGTCATCTTCACCACCGGAGAGAATATGTCTGTGTAGTCAATTCCTTCTTTCTGCTGGAATCCCTTGACTACCAATCTTGCCTTGTAGCGTTTGCTACCATCATGTTCACCCTTTATTCTAAACACACATTTGTTGTGCAAAGCCTTTTTACCTGCTGGCAACTCAGTCAGCCCCCAGGTCTGATTAGTCAATAATGAGTCCATCTCATCCTTCATGGCTAACTACCATTTGATTGAATCTTCAACCTTCAAGGCTTCAACAAACGTCTCTGGCTCACCGCCATCCGTCAACAAAATATGAAACAGAAAGGGTGAAAAACGCTATGGAGATCTAATGGTTCTAGTAGATCTACAGACAGCCACAATTGGTGTACCCTGTTCAGTCTCTTGATCTACTGTTTCTTCAACTTCTAGACCATCTTCAGTTTCTGAATCCTTATCAACTTCTGAATTCCTTATCTGAGCTACACCTTTAGAAATTTCATCTAGGTTGATAAATTCAGGCTTCCCAACCTCTGACTCTGTACTTACTGGTTCTGCACTCGAATTATTCTTATACACAGTCATCTCATTAAAAGTAACATTTCTACTTCTAATGATCTTCCAGTTTTGATCATCCCAAACCCTATACTCGAATGCCTCATCCCCATAGCCAATGAAATAACATTTTTTAGACTTATCATCTAGCTTGCTACGAGCAACAGATTCAATATACACATACGAAACACAACCAAAAACTTTC
The DNA here is from genome assembly GCF_901000735.1 of Corylus avellana. NCBI lineage: Eukaryota > Viridiplantae > Streptophyta > Magnoliopsida > Fagales > Betulaceae > Corylus > Corylus avellana. The sequence goes on along the minus strand of NC_081541.1, from coordinate 34,107,251 downwards.
AAGTGAGAAAGATTTACCTCATTTTCACTCCAGACTTCTTCATGTAGTCTATGACCCAAAGGAACTGATGGTCCTCTATTTATTAAGTAAGCAGCAGTGCTTACTGCATCCACCCAGAAAGTTTTCGGTAGTCCAGCATGCAACCTCATACTTCTTGCACGCTCATTAAGGGTCCTGTTCATGCGCTCAGCCACGCCATTCTGTTGTGGTGTCCTTGGGATAGTCTTTTCCATTCTAATCCCATTCACTGCACAAAACTGTTTGAAACCCCCGTCTTCGTATTCTCCCCCATTGTCTGATCTTAGACACTTCCATTTCAGACTAGTTTCTGTCTCTACCATGACCTTCCACTTCTTAAAAACTTCAAATACATCAGATTTAAGCTTTAAGAAGTAAACTCATATCTTCCTGCTTGAGTCATCAATAAATGTGATGTAATACTGCGAGCCTCCAAGAGATGCCACTGGTGCGGGACCCCACAAATTTGTGGGTACCAACTCCAGCTTTCCCGGCTTCAGTGTTCTACCAACTTTCGCGAAACTCACCTTCTTCTGCTTTCCTAGGATGCAGCCTTCACACAAATCAGACCTAACTGACTTCAGCTCCGGTAGTTTCCCCTTTGACGGAAGTACCTTCATCCCTTTCTCGCTCATGTGCCCAAGCCTTAGGTGCCATAATTTTGAGTCAGCACCCGTATCTACAACAGCAATTGTATCCCTGTTGTTCATCGTCATATAGAAAGCACCCGTCTTATGACCATGAGCCAAAATCCTGACTTCCTTGCTGACCTTCCACTTTCCACCGTAGAAATGAATTAAATGCCCTTCATCATCAAGCTGTCCTACTGAAATCAGGTTCTTTTTCAGCTCTGGGATATGCCTGACATTTTGCAGCTTCCATACCGAGTCACTGTGGACTCTAATGCGAACATTGCCTATACCCACAACATTCAGCACCGTTCTGTCAGCTAAGTACACCTTCCCGAAATCTCCAGCCACATAATTTTCGAGAACTTCACGAATCGATGTAGTGTGAAAAGAAGCTCATGAGTCCAAGACCCAAGAATCAAGAGAACTGTCAACAGATAGAAGTAGGGCATTGTGCACTTCTTCTGTTGCCACAACATTTGCGGCGTCATTTTCGGTCTTCTTCTTCAGCTCTCTGCAGTTCTTCTTGAAGTGGCCTATCTTGCCACAGTTCCAACACTCAGGTTGTCGTCCAAACCTGGATTTGCTCCTACCCTTCCTGGACTTAGATCTGCCCCTCACAGAGTTTCTGTCTTGTCCTCTGCCCCGAGTCTCGAGGTATAAAGCAGCACTAGAACAAGAAGCTTCACCCACATCTCTTCTGCGAACCTTTTTACTGAGAATCAAATCTCCGACGTCTTCATAGCTCAGTTTATTCTTTCATACAGAGTTACTCACAGCCATCCTCACTGCGTCCCAGCTATTTGGCAAAGATGCTAAGACGATCAACGCGTGAACCTCATCATCAAAATTAATTTCCATTGAGGACAATTGATTTGTGATGGTGTTGAACTCATTGAGATGATGTGCCACCGAAGCTCCTTCCGTCATCTCTAGGTTGAACAATTTCTTCATCAGATGCACCTTGTTGTTAGCCGAAGGCTTCTCATACATGCTTGACAAAGCCTTCATTAGACTTGCTGTGGTAACCTGATAAGTGCTAGGGCTTTACGATCAAGCAGAGCCCAATCGTTATCATACATGTCGTCGGGTTGTTCTTCCAAAAGAGGTTGATGAAGATCCTTCCCATAAAAAATATCTTCAATCTGTACCTTCCAATACCCAAAATCTTTGCCATCGAATTTCTTGATTCTCATCTTTCCTTCTTCACCTGCCATCGCTCCCACTCGAACCAACGGCTCTAATACCAGTTGTTAGGAAATTAATCCTATTTCCCAAGACCCGTGAGATGCGAAAAATAAGAAGAATGCAGAATAACAAAGATAAGCAATCACACACAACACAAAGATTTAAGTGGTTCGGCTTAATAAGCCTACATCCACTGGCGGAGACGACCCAGAGAAATTCACTATCAAAAGTTGAGTACAAGAGAGTAACAGGGCGAGAAAACCACTCAAACCCAAAGCCCCAAATACACCCAATTCTCACTTTACCCATAGGAGAATAATAACAAAAGGGAAAAACAAACTCTCTCTTTTTCTTGCTCTCACCTTTTTTTTTCTCCCAATTGTTTTTGGCACACAAAAATACAAAGAGCTCATGCCTTTATATACTTAGACAAAGTCGGTGCTTTCAAAGACCCAATACAACACGTATTGAAGAGATTTCCAAGAGCCAAGAGAAGACCCAATTGTGTAGGACAAAGACTCCAACTTCAACTATGAAAAGGGAACTCCAAACCTTGTATAACACAACAAAACCTCTTGGGTCCCACCCCTAGATTCAAGGCACACGTTCCCAACAGAACTACCCAAGTCCAGCTGCAGGCAAGTTTCACTACCCATTTAGCTCGACTAAACTTTTGTTGGTTATCATTTCGTTTTGTACATTTTCGTTTTTTATTTTTATTTTTATTTTCAGTTCATCGTGTTCATGTGCATTTTGGATTTTATTTTATTTTATATAGTTTTGTTCTTCATGTTCATTCCTTATAAACCATCTTTCCATTTTGAATGTGTTAAAGAAAGTTGCTTAAAGGATATGTTGTTGATAGAAATGATTGATTCAAATATTTTAATACTGATGAAACTCCCTCTTAACGAATGAGACCCGATACGTATAATATTTTAATTATAATAAAGGTAAACTGTGGTAATTAAGGTTTAAACTCACTATCACTATTATAATACCATGTTACTACTGTTTGTCCTAAAAGTGTAAGTGGATAAAAAAAATAATTTATTTAATTATTTAATTAATATTTAATCGTCTTGAAGAAAAATATTTCCTGGGGGATTTTTTATTTTTTTTTATTTTTAAGTCAAGGCTTAAGCATTTTATTTATTTATTTCAAATATAGCTATAGAGGGCAAGGTACAAGTTACAACTTCCAGGTAAAAGAAAAACCGAAAAAGGAAAACCCTTTGAGATGAATAGAACCTTTGATAAAATTGATAATACCCTTTTAACAGGAAGATTTTTCTCCAACCATTTTCGTTATTGAATTATATGGAGACTTATGGGTTTTCCTTTGGTCATGAGTTGAAAGCGATTAAGGATTTATCATCATTATAATTATATTTTCAACTTTTGTATGTTTAACTAGGTGCCCACATTCAAGAACGAAACTCCAATTTTTTATTGGAGGGACAAAAGCATTAACGAAGGGTCAAGCCTAATTTTGATAGAGACCAAATTAATTTTTAGACTAGTGTGTGTATATATATATATGTATTACTATATAATATGTAATTCAAAACAAGGGGGTTGGGATGCTCTTCCAATCTTATGCTGGCAATTTGCTTGTACATTGTCTCGTTGGATGTCTAAAACTCTATAGCACAATGTATGTGTTGATAATGCAGCAGATTGCACACAACGATGAAATTCCAAATTTCACAACAATCTTTTTGGCATAAAGTACATTGTAAATATGCCACTGTGGTCAAAGTAAATTAAGAATAACCCAGTACATTGAGACACTCCTGATTGCTTTGCTTTGACAGACTTTGTATTGTGGAATTATGATTATATTTATAAAACCTGATTTTTACGAGCTTTCTACTCATGGAAAGGGTGCTTATGTTTCTCCAGAGCTATTTTGATATTATTTTTCTTTTGTTTATAGCGTACTGGGGCTTGTTATGACGAAGTATTATGAACTTTGTTCTGAAATCCTTTTATTTGTTTGCTTTTGCAAGTGCACGGCTTACATGGTTCTGATGATTTTCATGTTGAAAACAGAGATCTCCAAGGGGTACAAAAGGAGGAAAATTCACTTTGAAAGAGAAGATTCTGATAGCACAGCAAATTCTGTGACTAAGCATGACGTATCTAAAAAGAAGCAAGAAAATGCCACATCAAGGTTTGTTAATGATTCTGACCCATTTGACATTCCCAAGTTGCTGCAAGATTTGGATACAAGTCCATTTGGAAGTCTGACAAAAGAAATAGATGAGCTTTTCTCACGAAGGTCACAGTTGCCAAACTTTCATAGGCTTCACGATACATGTTCAGAACTGCCAAAGAACCACTGTAAAGAGCCTTCTAAGTCGGTGAACCAGCAGGTCACTCATCAAGCACATCAAAATGTCATTAATTTAGAGCCTTTTAATGGTGGCACTGCAATAGCCCCAACTGTTATAGATCTTAGTTCAGATGATGAAGAGAGTCCACAATGGATACATTCTGCTCCAACAGTTAAAGATCTTAGTTCAGATGATAAAGTGAGGGGACAAGAAACACGCTCTCCGCCAACTATTATAGACCTTAAGTCAAATGATGAAGACAATGGACAAGGAATGCATTCTCATATACTTCAAATTGTTGTGCCGGAGCCTGTTGGGGGACTTCTCATGAAGGACTCCATGTTTGTTCCTGCATATGTAAATTTTACAGTTGCAAGTATGATGAAGCAGACATTTTAAGGCCCTCTCTACCAAGGTGGTTGTACTAGATACCTGGGATTATGTCCTCCTTTTACTAAGCTTGAGGCAGTTTATTGTATGTATGGATAAGGATTACCCCTGTTGTATGACCATTGTTGGCTAATGACCAAATAAAAAAAAAAAAAGTTGTCACCATGTTTAACAAGCATTCAAAGCATGTTGACAGACTTATACTACCTATGTGGTACGCCTTTGTTGAATTAGGAAGATCTTTATAACCTATGCAAATTTATAAATGCTTGCTTTTAAGTTTCCTTTGCTCTATTATTTTATTGTCCTTTCTAAATCATTTTCTTCACTGTGTATTAATTGGTGTGTATATGATATTCTGGTTTAGGATTGTTTAAAGAGCATGGTCGATAAAGTTGATATTAGGATAGATGAAGGTGGTAATGTTAATGCAGGAGATGTACTCGTTGAGGAAGGTGGGAATGTTGATGCAGGTGATATACTCGTTGAGGGAAGCTGGGAATGTTGATGCAGGAGATGTACTCGTTGAGGAAGGTGGAAATGTTGATGCAGGAGATGTACTTGTTGATATTAAAGATGATGGGCTGGAAGATATACAAATCAAAGCTCCAAGTAAAGAGGTGAGAAACATGGCTGCTGAAAATGATATCACGATAGATAAAGGTGGCACTACAACAAAAATGGGTTTTAGTGACGTGTATACTATTCATTAATATCTGCTACGTTACCATTTAGTGACGTGGCAATTAATGACACGTTACTAAAACATTTAGTAACGTGTAAAACTCCACATGTCACCATTTGGTGACGTGTCATAAATAACACGTTACCAATTTGGTAACGTGTTATAATGGGACGTTACCAAAATGGTAACGTGTCATAATAGCACATTACTAATTGGTAACGTGCCATTATGACACGTTACCAAATTGGTAACGTGTCATTATGACACGTTACCAATTTGGTAACGTGTCCAATAAACCGCACGTTACAATATGGTATTGGGAACCAGCGCCCAGCTGGTTTCCAATATTTTTTTTTTCTCCCCTTTTTCTTTCTTTTTTTCCCTCCTATTTTTTTTCTACCTCCCCAGCACAGGCTTCGAAGAAGAGGGAATTTCCTTTTTTCCTCTCCAGCAACTCCTTTCTCTTCTCACAAGCAACTCCTTTTTTCCTTTTTTCCTCTCTCTCTCCGGCAACTCCTTCTGGCAGGTTCGGCATTTCTCCGTCCATCGATCTCCTCAGGTATATATTCCTCATTATATATATATATAGCTTGTGTTTTGCATTAATATATTGGGGTTTAATATATATAGCTTGTCTTTCTATTGTTAGAAAAATGGCTAGGTTGAAACAAGCCAAAGAAGAGGCTGAAAAGGAGATAGCTGAATATCGGGCCTAAATGGAGCTCGAGCTCCAGATCTGCAGATGTTTGTATATGTTGTTGAAACTGATTCAAGGCATTTTGAGTTCTATGATATTATTTGATGGTTTATTCAATCTGATTCCATGATATTATTTGAAAAAAAAAAAAAAAAAATCAGATTCCATGATATCAACTGTGCTGGGTTTGGATATTTGAAAATCAAATTCCATAATATTATTTGAAAAAAAAAATTCCGGAAAAAAAATTTGAAAAAAAAAAAAATTTCAAATTTTTGTCCGGAATTTTTTTTTTTAATAATTTTTTAAACTTTAGTAACGTGTGAATTTTGACACGTTACCAAATGGTGACGTGTCAAAATTGACACGTTACTAAAAGTTTAGTAACGTGTCAATTTATTCCTAGTAGTTACGACCAATTTGGAAACGCCCCAGACACGTTACCAATTACATGTTACTAACCTTTAGTAACGTGTCAACAGCCTTGACACGTCACAAACGGTCCGTTACCAAAAAATTGAATTTTTGTAGTGTGGATATGTTTGCTCAGGAGATGATGTGATGATTAAGGAGGACGAGAGCCAAATTTATCAGAAACTAGAACAAAATCTTCAAACGGATATTGAAGATGATGATATGGCGAGTCTATGGAAGGAGATGACTTTCACATTAGAATGTTCCAAGGTATCTTCATTTGCTTTGTTATTCATGGTAACAAGAATTTTCATATTATTTATCCATTAATCTTGACTTAAAAGATATTGACTAGTGCATGTGCCATTTTTGCAATTGCCTCATTTTCTTTGCTTTAGTAACTTAAGTTTGGAGTTTTGCAAATGTTCATGGGTCAGTTCGTTTCTTTATTGAGTTATGGCTATACGGTTATATGGGTTGACCCGAACATAACCCATTTAATTAATCCTAATACAATCCGTTTAACTAAACGGGTGACATAACACGAGGCTAATGCTGCGTAGGAGAAGTATTATTTCTAGAATTCATTTGGAAATAGTGTTGCTCCATAGCATTGCTCCATGATGCAGCTCGTATAACTATTTTAATAAATAAATTGTGTTAGGTTGAAACGAACACCATCTTTTTAGATATAAAGGGAAAATTATAGTTTACCTCCTTAAAGTTGACATCATTTTTCAATTCAAACACTGAAGTTTTAATTTTTGCAAACTATCCTCACAAAGTTTCCATTTTTTTCAATTCGATCAATATTATCCCAAAATTCTCATATTGCCCCTAATTTTTTTTTTTTTTTTTTTTTTTAAAAAAAAAACAAATTTGGGGGTACAAAAATGGCCAAATGGCCAAAGGGGTGGCTTTGGCTACCCCGAATTTTTTTAAAATTTTTTTTATAAAAAATAAAAAATTAGGGGCAATATGAGAAGTTTTGGATACAATTAGTCAAATTGCAAAAATTTGAAACTTTGAGGGGGTAAATTGCAAAAATTGAAACTTTGGTGTTCAAATTGAAAACGCTGTCAACATTGAGGGGGTAAACTGTAATTTTCCCAAATATAAATGGGTTGAGTTGACACAAATGTTTGATTAATACAGTTTTATATTTTATAAACATAAAATTATATTAATTATACACATTCATAATTAGATACATGACAATATCAATTTGATAAATGGTATCCATAATCATAATTAATAACTAATTTGTAATTTAATTATACGCCTAAAGTGGGTTGATATGAATTTAACTCGTTTATTAGTAGAGTCTAATTGGATTGACCTATTATGACCTCAATCTTATTATACTAAACCTTAACTAGGGGTGCAAAGGCGGTTGCGGTTAGCGGTTAGTGGCAATAACCGCTAACCGTAACCGCCTTAGCGGTTAGTAGATTTCACTAACCGCAACCGCTAATCGCCTAGCGGTTAGCGGTTAGCGAAATAGATAACCGCTCGCTAACCGCTTTTTTAAATTTGGGCTTCTTTTTTGCTTTTTGGGCTTTCTTTAGGGCTTTTTGGGCTTTTTTTTTTGGGCTTTTTTTTACCCTCATTTTTTTTTCTTGTATTTTTAATATCTTCTTGGGCCCAATTGCTATAAAAAGAGCCATATTGAAAAATCAAAAATATTTGACCCAAAATTTACATTTACTTGTACTTTAAAAAAATTTCCTTAAATATTAAATCATAACCGGTTAACTTTTTTTTTAAAAAAAAAAAATCAACACAACATACAAAAAAAAGTTCAGAATTCAGACAACTGTCACAACATATAAAAAAAAAATATAAAAAAAGTTCAACACAAAGCATATAAAATAAGTTCAAATAAAACATTAAATGATACAAATAAAACATTAAAACTTCATCAATCCTCTCATTTGGTCCTCTAGCAAATCCTGTGGGCATCAAAAGAAGAAAAGTTATAATATTAAACATAATAATATTAAGGCACAAGCATGTACACATATCAAAACGTGCTTAATATAATTGTATTGTAATTAAAATACTATGACAATTCAAAAAATATTAACCTTCGTTACTAACAAACCTCTAGGCAAAAGATGAAGCAGCACTTAAACTTGAAGGTTGAGTCACATCTATGAATAAATAATTAGAATAAATTAATAAATAATGAAAACTAAATGAAGTTGCAAATAACTAATTTATAAACATTTACTTAGCTCATCAAATTCTGCCAAAAACTCCTCCAACTCGGCATCGCTTCAGCGGTTCTTTATCCTTTTTTGTGTGCAAATCAAGGCTTTAGCGGTAAGTGGAGACAATGAACTCCTAAAACAAGTTCACTTGAAGTCTTGAATAAAGTATTTGAATTGTCATTGAATCATATGATTAAGTATTGATATTATACATTTATATTATTCATATACATATGTAGACTTATATAGACTTATAATATATATAGACTTATAAGTTTATAACATACATTGGAAATAAGTCTTTAGATATTTAATTGTTGTATTAGTATGAATTGGTATACTTATGAGTTATGTCATATTATATATGTATAATTTATTATTATATAATCAAATGATTTAATGATCAATCTCATATGATATAATCATATAAATTATAGTGATAATATATTAATACTCAAATTGTGATTTAATTATTTTTAAAAAAAATTGTGATTTAATGATCAAGTGATTATGTTATATGTATAAATATTTTTATAATTATAATTATAAAAATATATTATATAAAAAGGCGGTTAGCGGTTACGGTTAGTAGACCCAATAACCGCTAACCGCTAGGCGGTTAATGCGGTTAAGCGGTTAGCGGTTAATGCGGTTATGTGGTTAAGCTGTTAGGCGGTAGGCAGTTATAGCGGTTAGCGGGCGGTTTTTAACCGCCTGCCTTTGCACCCCTAACCTTAACTCTCTATTTTGGCTCTTTTATTATGATTTTAACTTACGACAAGGGAGTCCCCAAGGGGTAGCTCAATCGGCTGTGAACTACGCCTCAAGAAACATTGGTCACTAATTCGAATCCCTCCTCTCCCCTCCCTCTTTCCTTGTATGGACATGTCAAAAAAAAAAAAAAAAAACTTCCGACAAGGGGATTCCATCACTTCAGGAAGGTTGAAAGGGTGCTGAGAAGAGTACCCTAAATTAATGTGTCATCTGTGTCCTTAATTAATGGGTTCAGACCATGATATTTTCAAACTTTTTCCAATATAATTTATTAGTGGGAAAGATGGAGACAATTAGAATGCAATCCCTTTATCAACTTACAGTATTTATGTCATAGCAATCATCTTCCACTTATAGAGAATGTATATTTGAGGGGGAGGCCCTCCCCCTCTCCTCTCTTTCCCTCTCTCTTTCCTTGATCTGTTCCCCCCTCCCTTCCCCATTTTCCTTCCCCC
>NC_081541.1:34091959-34097423 GCF_901000735.1 Corylus avellana | reverse complement strand
TTTTCTCTTTTGTGTTTGTTTTTGGATTTCGCTTTCTTTTCCCTGTTGTTATTCTTTGTTTGCTTGTTTATTTTTTCTTGCTAGGTGTTTGTTTGGGCACACTTTGTGGGTGCCACTCATGGGGGATTCACTCAAACTTCCCCCCAATTTCTTTGAGTGTGCCGCCGATCTCCTTCGCACCAGCTTTGCCGTTTACTGTCTTCTGCTGGGTCTTTTCACGCGTCCCCCACCGCGATGTGCTTCTAACGCCATCTACGCATCGGTTTCCGGCAAGCACGCTATCGGATTTTCTTCCGACTGCTGTCATCCGCCTAGTGTGCTCATATTTTTAAATTTTTAGTTGTATTGCTTTGATTTTCCCTGTATTTTTCTTGTTTTTCTTGCTGCTTGTAATAAGGCCATGTCCTCTTTCTTGATCTCCTCGCTTGTTATTTTGGTCCAGACCCCTTGGGTTGTGGATGTGAATGATATCCTGGCTTTCGGGTTCAGGAGGATGTGTGTCGGCATGGGGTCCTTTTGATCCCAGGGTCGAGGAATAAGAGCTACCTATGCATTAGTTTGTGTCTGCCTAGTGCAGATCTGTTATTCCAACTGAATATTAGTTATAGGTTAGCGGATGTTTGACATCTTTGATGTGTAATCTTTGACTTTGATCTTTTAGCTTCGGCTAGGATCTTTCAGAACGTTATGTTCTATGATTATAAGAGTTTTAATGCTATTGATTCCTCTATTAATGAGATAAGAATGATTTTCTTTCCAAAAAAAAAAAAGAATATATATTTAGCATAAAATGGGGTAATATTATCTTAATATTAAAATTAAAGAACAATATTTACAATATTACCCTTCCTTTTACATTAAACAAATACCCTCTATTTCAAATGAAGCTTCTAAATAGATTTTAAGAGTAAAGCTATTTATTAAACTGATATACGATTGTTAAATGACTGAGAGTCTGAGATGATGTGACAGTAAAAATTATGTTTTTTTTTTTTAATATATATTAGTGTTAATTCAATGACTAATTTTCACTGTTACGCCATCAAATTATACAACAGTAATATAACAACCTTTTTTTTTTTTTTTTTTTTGACATGTCCACATAAGGGAAGGGGGAGGAAGGATTCGAACTAGCGACGTTCGCTTCATTAGGCGTGATCCAAGCCGATTGAGCTACCCCTTAGGGACAGTAATATAACAGCCTACTAAAATAATATTGTTCTTAAAGAAAATTGGTTAATCTCTACGCAAAGCTCCTATATTAATTTTTAAAAATGCATACAAGAATCACGTGCTTTTAAAATAGATGTGAATTTAATAGTCTAAGAAAGTTTGGGAAAACTTTGTCCTTATTTGATTACCCAAAATCTTTTCAATTTTTTTTTTTTTTGAAAAAAAAAATTCTGCACGTTTTAATGAAACAAGCAAACAAATTAGTAGAAAAAATAATTCTCCTCAATATTGGACCATATGAACATATGGGCCTCATCATCAGATAAATATATGGGCTTCTCTTTTTCCAATGGGCCGGGTCTATATTAGATGTATGCAGTACTCACGGGAAGAATATATTTTCAGACACCCACAAACAAGCTGTACGTGGGAGTGAGGGAGCTGAAGAGACTCGCTTCACAAAAAGAGAGAAAAGAGAGCAGATTCTATGTTTCTAACGGAAAAGAGCTAAACTTTGGGCAAAACACGAAGAGAAGAAGCGAAGGAAAGCATGAATATGTATTAACAAAATCACTAGTGTTTAAGAAAATGTTATAATCGCTTGCTTGTTCCGAAAGAAAGTGTTTGTATTTGGGTTTTGCTTTGTTGGATTTAGTGAACGGTGAAGTATGGCGCCAGAGACGAACTACCCAAGTCCAGCTGCAGGCAAGTTTCACTACCCATTTAGCTCGATCAAACTGTTGTTGGTTCTCATTTCGTTTGGTTCATTTTCGTTTTTTTTTTTCAGTTCATCGTGTTCATGTGCATTTTGGATTTTATTTTATTTTATATAGTTTTGTTCTTCATGTTCATTCTTTTATAAACCATATTTCCATTTTGAATGTGTTAAAGAAAGTTGCTTTAAGGATATGTTGTTGATAGAAATGATTGATTCAAATATTTTAATACCGATGAAACTCCCTCTTAACGAATGAGACCCGATACATATAATATTTTAATTATAATAAAGGTAAACTGTGGTAATTAAGGTTTAAACTCACTATCACTATTATAATACCATGTTACTACTGTTTGTCCTAAAAGTGTAAGTGGATAAAAAAATAATTTATTTAATTATTTAATTAATATTTAATCGTCTTGAAGAAAACTATTTCTTGAGGGATTTTTTATTTTTTTATTTTTAAGTCAAGGCTTAAGCATTTTATTTATTTATTTCAAATATAGCTATAGAGGGCAAGGTACAAGTTACAACTTCCAGGTAAAAGAAAAACCGAAAAAGGAAAACCCTTTGAGATGAATAGAACCTTTGATAAAATTGATAATACCCTTTTAACAGGAAGATTTTTCTCCAACCATTTTCGTTATTGAATTATATGGAGACTTATGGGTTTTCCTTTGGTCATGAGTTGAAAGCGATTAAGGATTTATCATCATTATAATTATATTTTCAACTTTTGTATGTTTAACTAGGTGCCCACATTCAGGAACGGAACTCCAATTTTTTATTGGAGGGGCGAAAGCATTAACGAGGGGTCAAGCCTAATTTTGATAGAGACCAAATTAATTTTTAGACTAGTGTGTATATATATATGTATTACTATATAATATGTAATTCAAAACAAGGGGGTTGGGATGCTCTTCCAATCTTATGCTGGCAATTTGCTTGTACATTGTCTCGTTGGATGTCTAAAACTCTATAGCTCAATGTATGTGTTAATAATGCAGCAGATTGCACACAACGATGAAATTCCAATTTTCACAACAATCTTTTTAGCATGAAGTACATTGTAAATATGCCACTGTGGTCAAAGTAAATTAAGAACAACCCAGTATATTCAGACACTCCTAATTGCTTTGCTTTGATAGACTTTGTATTGTGGAATTATGATTATATTTATAAAACCTGATTTTTACGAGCTTTCTACTCATGGAAAGGGTGCTTATGTTTCTCCAGAGCTATTTTGATATTGTTTTTCTTTTGTTTATAGTGTACTGGGGCTTGTTATAACGAAGTATTATGAACTTTGTTTTGAAATCCTTCTATTTGTTTGCTTCTGCAAGTGCACGGCTTACATGGTTCTGATGATTTTCATGTTGAAAACAGAGATCTCTAAGGAGTACAAAAGGAGGAAAATTCACTTTGAAGGAGAAGATTCTGATAGCACAGCAAATTCTGTGACTAAGCATGACGTATCTAAAAAGAAGCAAGAAAAGGCCACATCAAGGTTTGTTAATGATTCTGACCCATTTGACATTCCCAAGTTGCTGCAAGAGTTGGATACAAGTCCATTTGGAAGTCTGACAAAAGAAATAGAGGAGCTTTTCTCACGAAGGTCACAGTTGCCAAACTTTCATAGGCTTCACGATACATGTTCAAAAGTGCCAAAGAACCACTGTAAAGAGCCTTCTAAGTCGGTGAACCAACAAGTCACTCATCAGGCACATCAAAATGTCATTAATTTAGAGCCTTTTAATGGTGGCACTGCAATAGCCCCGACTGTTATAGATCTTAGTTCAGATGATGAAGAGAGTCCACAATGGATACATTCTGCTCCAACAGTTAAAGATCTTAGTTCAGATAATGAAGTGAGGGGACAAGAAACACGCTCTCTGCCAACTATTATAGATCTTAAGTCAAATGATGAAGACAATGGACAAGGAATGCATTCTCATATACTTCAAATGGTTGTGCCGGAGCCTGTTGGGGGACTTCTCATGAAGGACTCCATGGTAAGTTTGTTCCTGCATATGTAACTTTTACAGTTGCAAGTATGATGAAGCAGACATTTTAAGGCCCTCTCTACCAAGGTGGTTGTACTAGAGACCTGGGATTATGTCCTCCTTTCACTAGGCTTGAGGCAGTTTGTTGTATGTATGGATAAGGATTACCCCTGTTGTATGACCATTGTTGGCTAATGACCAAATAAAAAAAAAAAAAAGTTGTCACCATGTTTAACAAGCATTCAAAGCATGTTGACAGACTTATACTACCTATGTGGTACGCCTTTGTTGAATTAGGAAGATCTTTATAACCTATGCAAATTTATAAATGCTTGCTTTTAAGTTTCCTTTGCTCTATTATTTTATTGTCCTTTCTAAATCATTTTCTTCACTGTGTATTAATTGGTGTGTATATGATATTCTGGTTCAGGATTGTTTAAAAAGCATGGTCGGTAAAGTTGATATTAGGATAGATGAAGGTGGTAATGTTGATGCAGGAGATGCACTTGTTGAGGAAGGTGAGAATGTTGATGCAGGAGATATACTCGTTGAGGATGGTGGGAATGTTGATGCAGGAGATGTATTTGTTGAGGAAGGTGGGAATGTGGATGTAGGAGATGTACTCATTGAGGAAGGTGGGAATGTTGATGCAGGAGATGTACTTGTTGAGGAAGGTGGAAATGTTGATGCAGGAGATGTAGTTGTTGATACTGAAGATGAGGGGCTAGAAGATATACAAATCAAAGCTCCAAGAAAAGAGGTGAGAAACATGGCTGCTGAAAATGATATCACGATAGATAAAGGTGGATATGTTGGCTCAGGAGATGATGTGATGATTGAGGAGGACGAGAGCCAATTGAAGATGAAGATATGGCGAGTCTATGGAAGGAGATGACATTCACATTAGAATGTTCCAAGGTATCTTCATTTGCTTTGTTATTCATGGTAACAAGAGTTTTCATATTATTTATCCATTAATCTTGACTTAAAAGATATAGACTAGTGCATGTGCCAATTCTGCAATTGCATCATTTTCTTGGCTTTAGTAACTTAAGTTTGGAGCTTTTGCAAATGTTTCTGGATCTGTGGTTGGCTTTTTGGTACTATTATTTCCAGTTCACTCTTGCTCATATCGTAACACACACACACACACACACAGACATAATATTTCTTATTGGATTCCATTTAAATGGCCCAAAATATGATATTACCTCTCCCAAATGGTATCTAATTAATTAATTCATTTTTCAATTATGAAACTAAATAATGTCATCCAATGTGCTAATGCTAGTCCATCATCCATTGGGTAATTAGCACATTCATGTTGGTGCAATGCATAGTAATGATTCAGTAACAATTGTCATTATATCCCTAGACTCAAATCTATTACAAAATAATTAAATAAATTATTGCAACACCAGCTTGCCTGCTGAGATTATGTTGGATGATAGATTAGTACTGAATGTGAGAATGTCTCTGGCAAAGCAAGGAAAATGACAAAAAAACTGTTATTGTATGTCCTTCTGAGTCATCTCTGCCTTGTATAAGCGCATTTGCAGCAAAGCATGAG